>NC_072376.2:147334469-147637500 GCF_028885625.2 Pongo pygmaeus
AACTACTTTCAAAGACAGGCATTTTCTTATAAAGCTAAACTTACTCTTAATACATGCTCTAGCAGTCATCTTTCTTGATATTTATCCAAAGGAGATGAAAACTTACATCCACACAAAAAAATTGCACATGGGTGTTTACAGCAGCTTTATTTATAATTGCCAAAACTTTGAAGCAAAGATGTCCTTCAGCAGGTGAATGGAAAAATAAACTGAGCTACATCCATTTAATGAGACATTATTTAGCTCTAAAAAGAAATAAGCTATCAAGCCATTAAAAAGATACAAAAGAAACTCAAATGCATATTACTAAATGAAAGAAATCAGTCTGAAAGACAACATACTATGGATTCCAATTATACGACACTCTGAAAAAATACAAAACTATGGAGATAGTAAAAAGATTAGTTTTCCAGGGGATGATGTGCTGAGGAGGGATAAATAAGTGGAGCACAGAGGATTTGTTAGGGCAGTAAAGTATTTTATAAAATAATATAATGGTGGCAAAATATTATACATTTGTAAACAAATCCAGAGATTATATAACACCAAGAGTAAAACATAATGTAACCAATGAACTTCCATTCATGATCTGTCATTATAGGCTCATCAGTTGTAACAAATGTTCTCTCTGGTGAAGGATGTCTATAGTGGGAGAAGTTGTGCAACTGTGGGAACAGAAAGTGTAAGGAAAGTCTGTGTACCTTCCCCTCAATTTTGCTATTTTGCTGTTAACCTAAAACTGCTGTAAAAAATAAATTATTAGAAGAAAATAGTTGTATACTAAATATATATCTATATAGCTGTCTGTCTAAAACAATTTGAAAATAAATATTTTTCTAGTATCATTAAAAGATTGAAATATGTGCTTTATTATAGAAAATTGAGAAATTAATTAAAAATTATTCTACTTCTTTGTTTTTCCTAGAACTTCTTGTAGTTTCCATATATATTTTAAAACAATAAAATAAGCCAGGTGCAACAGTCATGCCTATAGTCCTAGCTAGCACTTTGGGAGGCAGAGAAAGATGGATTGCATGAGCTCAGGAGTTCAAGACTAGCCTGGGCAACATGGCAAAACCCTGTCTCTACAAAAAATACAAAAAAAAAAAAAAGTATATTATCTGTGTGTGATGGCACATGCCTGTAGTCCCAGCTACTTGTGGGGCTGAGGTGGGAGGATCACTTGAACCTGGTAAGTTGAGGCTGCAGTGAGCTGAGATCACACCACTGAACTCCAGCTTGGGTGACAAATTGAGATCTTGTCTCAAAAAAACATAATAATAATAATAATAATAAAATAACATGTTTATAAGATATGCGTATATCCAAAAAATTTTTCCCCAAACTAGTTCAAGAAATATCTTATTATATAGAGTTGCATAGGTAGGTGCTGAACATAATAATGAAATATACTCAAATAATATATATTAATTATTTCCTAATAATTTTATATTAGATGAGGTTTGAGCTTAAAGGGTTTTGTTTTTTTTTTAATTTTTGGTAGCATCAAGAGTATCAAAATATTTGGATATAAAAACAACATTGAAAAAATTCAAAAAGTGGTAAATTATAGTTGAAATTTCCCCTTCGGGTCTGAAATAATGACTTAGTACTGTTAAAACAAAAGCTTTGGGAAAACTAAAGTTAACAGATTTTAATCGAGAGAAAAAAAAAGATTCACAAATTGGGCAGCTCTCAGAACTAGAACAGATTCAGAGAGACTCTGGAGATGCTGCATGGTCAAAGAAGATTTATAAACAGAGAAAGGAAAGTGATATACAGAAAATTGAAGTGAGGTACACAGACAGCCAGGTTGATTGGAGCTGAGCATTTTTCTTATTTGAACACAATTTGAACAGTTGGTCACCTATGAGTGGTTGAAGTATGGCTTCTGTGACTGGCTGTGACTCACCTGTTCTCATAGAAGCATTTTCCTAAGTTAGGTTTTCAATTTGCTTACCTACTAGGTAAGGTTGCAGTTCATAAGCAAGAACTTAAGTATGCAAGTATGGAGGCTTTCTCAGGCCCAATTTTAGTTTGACTTAACAATTCCCCTCTTTTGGTCAGCCTCTTAATTTTGAGAGATTCATCAAAATTTTAGACATTTACACTACTCTCTGTCACCATCTTAAATGACTTATTTGGTATCAGCATAGAGTTCAGAAGTCTTTGGTCTTAGTACAGAATTCAAAAGTCATGACTTCACACCACTTGAAGAATTCCTTATGTTTTTACTGACCTATTTGAAATAGACAATTCAACACTTAACACTTAAAGCTCAACAGGATACTTACACCAGGGAAACTATGATTGACTATGATGGCTATCAAGAAGGTATCAAATGAACAAAATATACTCCATAACAACAGTTCTTATGAAACAAACCAAATAAAATCAAACCAGTCAACATTCAGGCAATATAGACAATTAAACAGCATTTGAGCCTAATTGGTCATAGTCCCTGTTCAGGGTAAAATGGCAGTTAAGGACTATAGTTTACTGTAAAATTACCTGACTTAGTTTACTGTAAAATTACCTGGACTGTAAATTTAAAAATTACTGTAAAATTAAAGACTTAGTTTACTGTAAAATTACCTGTTCATTTTTGTCATTAGCCTCGTAACACAAACTATAAAAACCTGGGGAAATATAAAAATTAGGAAATCCTTGGAAAACCCAAGATTGCCATTCACCATTTAGGATACCTGAAAAATAAGTTGTAGGGTTCTCCTGTAAACACATTATGTGTTCCTTTCTCTTGAGAGATTTCCTTAATGTCTTTGGGGGCAGTGTCTAAGAAAATAGCAGTATCAGCCATCTTTTTAATTAAGCTTTTTGCAGTAAGAAAATCGTGGGAAATATATGTACAGTATCCAGTTTTGTTCAATACAAAACACAAGCTCCCAACTTAAGCAAAAATGAGATCTAAAGTTGCATGTTGGTCCATCAAGAGTTTTTGTTGAATGTGTATGTTATCATACACCTTTTGAAGAGACGCTTCTACTTGTCTGAAGACCTGGTAGTTCTGATTGGTTACAAAATCCAAGATTTTTCCCCAATTTACAGATTAACTTTAAACTCCACACAGTCAGTATCCCATTACCACCAAGAGTGGGTCTCCAGAAACTCCACTAGAAACTTTCCTCAGTGGAAATAGCTTATCTATGTCTACTTCAAATTTGATGCTAATTTTGGTTATTAACTGTTTTGGCCTTTGATCAAAGATGCTATTATGAAAAATTTCAAGGAAAGCTATTTAAAAGCAGCAATAAGCAAGACCAAATAGAAGTATCTGCACAAGCAAGGAGACAGAACAAAATAAGCACATTCTCTGTAAACCTAATATAGGCCTTTAGGGGCTAACAAAAGGTCCATCTAGTTGCATTTGAGCAGGGGTCAGTTAAATTTGTTCACCCATAAATTTTTATAGCTCTTGAAGAAGGTCCTTGGGAAATTTACTTTTGTGTGTCCCCCTTAAAGCAAGCTGTAAGAGTATATAACCACATTTATTAAAAAAAAAAAGAATGAATTTAATACAGTGACATTGTACAAGAAATTTGTGCTCCCATAGGTCATCCCCAGGTCTTGAGTGTATAATGCCTAAAAACACATATGCCTCTTGTAGGATTCATTCAGAAAGATTTTTCTAATTTGATGACAATTAGGCTGTTAATTGGAAAAGTTAGAGTATTCAAGTGAGTGACAGGAAGAAAGTAGCAGTGATATTTAGAATATAAAGGATAACATTCCACTCTTCCTTTGGAGTTTCAGAGTGACTCTCATTGGGAATGTGAATAGGCACTGATATCAATAAAATTGTTTTCTGATTTTGGGGCATTAGCCCAGACAACAATTACTCTGGTTTATGCTAAGAAATAAACTTGAGCAAAAGCCATCCACTTAACATGGTCCCATGGAATGTACTTTAGTGTAAAAGAAAGCATTAGGACAGCAGGAAATGAGGACAAAAGGGGGAAAAAAGGCATAGGCTTTTTTTTTTTTTTTTGGTGGCAGAGAAGTCTTCATTTGTGATTTTGGGAAAGCTGACCACATCTAGGATACTGTATGCTTCTGGGGAGAAATTTCTCTGGTCAGCTTTACCTTAAAGTCTCCAATAGGTATAAAGTTCCAAGACTCTGAAAAGATTATTTTTAACTATGAGATATGAGCTCAAGATTTGAAGCCCTGAAGCTTTACTGCAGTGTGAGTGGTCAGAAAAGCTTGGTATGGTCCCTTCCAACAGGGCCCAAGGGCAATCTTTCTCTCATGTCATTTTCAGAAGACCCAATCTCCAGATTCTATATCATGAAGAGTTTTCTCATCATCATTTGGTGGATCACAAAAAGCTTCCTTTACTTGGTGAAAGTATACTTTGGCATAACAATTTAGTGTCTTGTAGTATTTAGTCATATCAGTTTAGAAGAGTAGGGGATGCATGAGTTTCTTTTATTAGGGTAATAGGTCTTCCCATGACTTTCTTGAATTCTTGAGTGTGTAAGGTCATAAGTGCCAACTGATTGCCATTGAAACCAGCAGCAGAACCCTTGGCCAAGGCAACCCAATTGATTCAGTGAACTTTGCCAGTTTCAGTTTTAAGATGCCATTTTTTTTCCTTTCAACCCTTTCAGAAGACTGAAGGTTGTAGGGACAATGGTAGCACCACTGCATCCATAACACCTTATTTAACTGCTTTATAATTTTACTAGTAAAATGAGTTTTCTTATCACTGAACATTTCTCCAGGAATGCCAGATGATGGAAATATATTTTCTAATCACTTCTTAACTACTGTCACAGAAACAGCATTGGCTTTCTTGCATGGGAAAGTGTCTACCTAACCAGAAAACATACAGACTGTTACAAGAACACACTGATATCCCATTGAGGGTGGCAACTGAATGAAGTCCATCTGTAAATGTAATATCACACAAATGACAAATGGTCCATCAGGTGGCAGAAATACACCACTTAAAGTTTTTGTTCTTTCCTAGGATTATAAGTTTGATAAACCATACATTGACTATGAACTCTTAGAAATTTTGGAACAGTCACCCCATCAGTAGTTTTTCATAATTTGCATTATTTTCTGTTTCATGATGAATTTGGAGTACAAAGCTTTTGACAATGGAAGCTTAAAAAACTCGGGGGGGGGCGGTGAGGAGCCAAGATGGCCGAATAGGAACAGCTCCGGTCTACAGCTCCCAGCGCGAGTGACGCAGAAGACGGGTGATTTCTGCATTTCCATGTGAGGTACCGTGTTCATCTCACTAGGGAGTGCCAGACAGTGGGCGCAGGTCAGTGGATGAGTGCACCGTGCGCCAGCCGAAGCAGGGGCGAGGCATTGCCTCACTTAGGAAGCGCAAGGGGTCAGGGAGTTCCCTTTCCAGGGGTGACAGACGGCACCTGGAAAATCGGGCCACTCCCACCCGAATACTGTGCTTTTCCGACGGGCTTAGGAAACGGTGCCCCAGGAGAGTATAGCCCGCACCAGGCTCAGAGGGTCCTACGCCCACGGAGTCTCACTGATTGCTAGCACAGCAGTCTGAGATCAAACCGCAAGGCGGCAGCGAGGCTGGGGGAGGGGCGCCCGCCATTGCCCAGGCTCCCTTAGGTAAACAAAGCAGCCTGGAAGCTTGAACTGGGTGGAGCCCACCACAGCTCAAGGATGCCTGCCTGCCTCTATAGGCTCCACCTCTGGGGGAAGGGCACAGACAAACAAAAAGACAGCAGTAACCTCTGCAGACTTAAATGTCCCTGTCTGACAGCTTTGAGGAGAGCAGTGGTTCTCCCAGCACGCAGCTGGAGATCTGAGAACGGGCTGACTGCCTCAAGTGGGTCCCTGACCCCTGACCCCCGAGCAGCCTAACTGGGAGGCACCCCCCAGCAGGGGCAGACTGACACCTCACACGGCCGGCCAGGTACTCCAACAGACCTGCAGCTGAGGGTTCTGTCTGTTAGAAGGAAAACTAACAGAAAGGACATCCACACCAAAAACCCATCTGTACATCACCATCATCAAAGACCAAAAGTAGATAAAACCACAAAGATGGGGAAAAACAGAGCAGAAAAACTGGAAACTCTAAAAAGCAGAGTACCTCTCCTCCTCCAAAGAAACGCAGTTCCTCACCAGCAACGGAAGAAAGCTGGACGGAGAATGACTTTGACAAGCTGAGAGAAGAAGGCTTCAGACGATCAAATTACTTCGAGCTACGGGAGGATATTCAAACCAAAGGCAAAGAAGTTGAAAACTTTGAAAAAAATTTAGAAGAATCTATAACTAGAATAACCAATACAGAGAAGTGCTTAAAGGAGCTGATGGAGCTGAAAACCAAGGCTCGAGAATTACATGAAGAATGCAGAAGCCTCAGGAGCTGATGTGATCAAATGGAAGAAAGGGTATCAGCCCTGGAAGATGAAATGAATGAAATGAAGCGAGAAGGGAAGTTTAGAGAAAAAAGAATAAAAAGAAACGAGCAAAGCCTCCAAGAAATGTGGGACTATGTGAAAAGACCAAATCTACGTCTGATTGGTGTACCTGAAAGTGACGGGGAGAATGGAAACAAGTTGCAAAACACTCTGCAGGATATTATCCAGGAGAACTTCCCCAATCTAGCAAGGCAGGCCAACATTCAGATTCAGGAAATACAGAGAACGCCACAAAGATACTCCTCGAGAAGAGCAACTCCAAGACACATAATTGTCAGGTTCACCAAAGTTGAAATGAAGGAAAAAATGTTAAGGGCAGCCAGAGAGAAAGGTCGGGTTACCATCAAAGGGAAGCCCATCAGACTAACAGCGGATCTCTTGGCAGAAACCCTACAAGCCAGAAGAGAGTGGGGGCCAATATTCAACATTCTTAAAGAAAAGAATTTTCAACCCAGAATTTCATATCCTGCCAAACTAAGCTTCATAAGTGAAGGAGAAATAAAATACTTTACAGACAAGCAAATGCTGAGAGATTTTCTCACCACCAGGCCTGCCCTAAAAGAGCTCCTGAAAGAAGTGCTAAACGTGGAAAGGCACAACCGGTACCAGCCACTGCAAAATCATACCGAAATGTAAAGACCATCGAGACTAGGAAGAGACTGCATCAACTAACGAGCAAAATAACCAGCTAACATCATAATGACAGGATCAGATTCACACATAACAATATTAACTTTAAATGTAAATGGACTAAATGCTCCAATTAAAAGACACAGAATGGCAAATTGGATAAAGACTCAAGACCCATCAGTGTGCTGTATTCAGGAAACCCATCTCATGTGCAGAGACACACATAGGCTCAGAATAAAAGGATGGAGGAAGATCTACCAAGCAAATGGAAAACAACAAAAGGCAGGGGTTGCAATCCTAGTCTCTGATAAAACAGACTTTAAACCAACAAAGATCAAAAGAGACAAAGAAGGCCATTACATAATGGTAAAGGGATTAATTCAACAAGAAGAGCTAACTATCCTAAATATATATGCACCCAATACAGGAGCACCCAGATTCATAAAGCAAGTCCTGAGTGACCTACAAAGAGACTTAGACTCCCACACATTAATAATGGGAGACTTTAACACCCCACTGTCAACATTAGACAGATCAACGTGACAGAAAGTCAACAAGGATACCCAGAAATTGAACTCAGCTCTGCACCAAGCGGACCTAATAGACATCTACAGAACTCTCCACCCCAAATCAACAGAATATACATTTTTTTCAGCACCACACCACACCTATTCCAAAACTGACCACATAGTTGGAAGTAAAGCTCTCCTCAATAAATGTAAAAGAACAGAAATTATAACAAACTATCTCTCAGATCACAGTGCAATCAAGCTAGAACTCAGGATTAAGAATCTCACTCAAAACCGCTCAACTACGTGGAAACTGAACAACCTGCTCCTGAATGACTACTGGGTACATAAAGAAATGAAGGCAGAAATAAAGATGTTCTTTGAAACCAACAAGAACCAAGACACAACATACCAGAATCTCTGGGATGCATTCAAAGCAGTGTGTAGAGGGAAATTTATAGCACTAAATGCCCACAAGAGAAAGCAGGAAAGATCCAAAATTGACACCCTAACATCACAATTAAAAGAACTAGAAAAGCAAGAGCAAACACATTCAAAAGCTAGCAGAAGGCAAGAAATAACTAAAATCAGAGCAGAACTGAAGGAAATAGAGACACAAAAAACCCTTCAAAAAATAAATGAATCCAAGAGCTGGTTTTCTGAAAGGATCAACAAAATTGATAGACCGCTAGCAAGATTAATAAAGAAAAAAAGAGAGAAGAATCAAATAGATGCAATAAAAAATGATAAAGGGGATATCACCACCAATCCTACAGAAATACAAACTACCATCAGAGAATATTACAAACACCTCTACGCAAATAAACTAGAAAATCTAGAAGAAATGGATAAATTCCTCAACACATACACCCTCCCAAGACTATACCAGGAAGAAGTTGAATCTCTGAATAGACCAATAACAGGAGCAGAAATTGTGGCAATAATCAATAGCTTACCAACCAAAAAAAGTCCAGGACCAGATGGGTTCACAGCCGAATTCTACCAGAGGTACAAGGAGGAGCTGGTACCATTCCTTCTGAAACTATTCCAATCAATAGAAAAAGAGGGAATCCTCCCTAACTCATTTTATGAGGCCAGCATCATCCTCATACCAAAGCCTGGCAGAGACACAACAAAAAAAGAGAATTTTAGACCAATATCCTTGATGAACATTGATGCAAAAATCCTCAATAAAATACCGGCAAACCGAATCCAGCAGCACATCAAAAAGCTCATCCACCATGATCAAGTGGGCTTCATCCCTGGGATGCAAGGCTGGTTCAATATACGCAAATCAATAAATGTAATCCAGCATATAAACAGAACCAAAGACAAAAACCACATGATTATCTCAATAGATGCAGAAAAGGCCTTTGACAAAATTCAACAACCCTTCAAGCTAAAAACTCTCAATAAATTAGGTATTGATGGGACGTATCTCAAAATAATAACAGCTATTTATGACAAACCCACAGCCAATATCATACTGAATGGGCAAAAACTGGAAGCATTCCCTTTGAAAACTGGCACAAGACAGGGATGCCCTCTCTCACCACTTCTATTCAACATAGTGTTGGAAGTTCTGGCCAGGGCAATTAGGCAAGAGAAGGAAATCAAGGGTATTCAATTAGGAAAAGAGGAAGTCAAATTGTCCCTGTTTGCAGATGACATGATAGTATATCTAGAAAACCCCATTGTCTCAGCCCAAAATCTCCTTAAGCTGATAAGCAACTTCAGCAAAATCTCAGGATACAATATCAATGTACAAAAATCACAAGCATTCTTATACGTCAATAACAGACAAACAGAGAGCCAAATCATGAGTGAACTCCCATTCACAATTGCTTCAAAGAGAATAAAATACCTAGGAATCCAACTTACTAGGGATGTGAAGGACCTCTTCAAGGAGAATTACAAACCACTGCTCAAGGAAATAAAAGAGGATACAAACAAATGGAAGAACATTCCATGCTCATGGGTAGGAAGAATCAATATCATGAAAATGGCCATCCTTCCCAAGGTAATTTACAGATTCAATGCCATCCCCTTCAAGTTACCAATGACTTTCTTCACAGAATTGGAAAAAACTACTTTAAAGTTCACATGGAACCAAAAAAGAGCCCGCATTGCCAAGTCAATCCTAAGCCAAAAGAACAAAGCTGGAGGCATCACACTACCTGACTTCAAACTATACTACAAGGCTACAGTAACCAAAACAGCATGGTACTGGTACCAAAACAGAGATATAGATCAATGGAACAGGACAGAGCTGTCAGAAATAATGCCACATATCTACAACTATCTGATCTTTGACAAACCTGAGAAAAACAAGAAATGGGGAAAGGATTCCCTATTTAATAAATGGTGCTGGGAAAACTGGCTAGCCATATGCAGAAAGCTGAAACTGGATCCCTTCCTTACACCTTATACAAAAATCAATTCAACATGGATTAAAGACTTAAATGTTAGACCTAAAACCATAAAAACCCTAGAAGAAAACCTAGGCATTACCATTCAGGACATAGGCATGGGCAAGGACTTCATGTCTAAAACACCAAAAGCAATGGCAACAAAAGCCAAAATTGACAAATGGGATCTAATTAAACTAAAGAGCTTCTGCACAGCAAAGGAAACTACCATCAGAGTGAACAGGCAACCTACAAAATGGGAGAAAATTTTCGCAACCTACTCATCTGACAGGGGGCTAATATCCAGAATCTGCAATGAACTGCATCAAATTTACAAGAAAAAAACAAACAACCCCATCAAAAAGTGGGCGAAGGACATGAACAGACACTTCTCAAAAGAAGACATTTATGCAGCCAAAAAACACATGAAAAAATGCTCACCATCACTGGCCATCAGAGAAATGCAAATCAAAACCACAATGAGATACCATCTCACACCAGTTAGAATGGCAATCATTCAAAAGTCAGGAAACAACAGGTGCTGGAGAGGATGTGGAGAAATAGGAACACTTTGACACTGTTGGTGGGACTGTAAACTAGTTCAACCCTTGTGGAAGTCAGTGTGGCGATTCCTCAGGGATCTAGAACTAGAAATTCCATTTGACCCAGCCATCCCATTACTGGGTATATACCCAAAGGACTATAAATCATGCTGCTATAAAGACACATGCACATGTATGTTTATTGCAGCATTATTCACAATAGCAAAGACTTGGAACCAACCCAAATGTCCAACAATGATAGACTGGATTAAGAAAATGTGGCACATATACACCATGGAATACTATGCAGCCATAAAAAATGATGAGTTCATGTCCTTTGTAGGGACATGGATGAAATTGGAAATCATCATTCTCAGTAAACTATCGCAAGAACAAAAAACCAAACACCGCATATTCTCACTCATAGGTGGGAATTGAACAATGAGAACACATGGACACAGGAAGGGGAACATCACACTTCGGGGACTGTTGTGGGGTGGGTGGAGGGGGGAGGGATAGCATTGGGAGATATACTTAATGCTAGATGACGAGTTGGTGGGTGCAGCGCACCAGCATGGCACATGTATACATATGTAACCTACCTGCACGTTGCGCACATGTACCATAGAGCCTAAAGTATAATAATAATAATAATAATAATAATAATAAAGAAAAAAACAAACAAACATAAAAAGAGAAAACAAAAAAAAAGAAAAAGAAGAGGTTTAAATGGCCTCATGCAAAGGCATAAGAATGACACAAAGGACTTCGGGGACTTGGGGGGAAGAGTGGGAGGGGACAAGGGATAAAATACAACAAATACGGTGCAGTGTACACTGCTCAGGTGGTGGGTGTGCCAGGTTCTCACAAATCTCCACTAAAGAACTTACTTATGTAACCAAATACCACCTGTACCCCAATAACTTATGGAAAAATAAAATTAAAAAAAGAAAAAATAAAAAAATAAAAAAAAAAAACTCAGGGAGGACAAGGACACCATTTGAGACTTTGAGTCCACACTTAATTTACACTCTTTTAGATAATGTTGTGTTTCCAAATCAGGTGCATTGTACTGTTTATTAAATAGGTCATCCTAAGGGTGTTGACTTGAATAAATGTTATGGAATTCATTTAGGTTGTATATCATGTAGCCATTTCTGCAGTAGCTGATTTAGCATAAAAATCTACTAAAGCATTCCCTTAATAGCTAGGTTTAGTTCTACAGGTATGAGAGTCAATCTTAATAATGTCAATCTGTGATGATAACAGGATTGCACAGAGAAGTTCATCTGCTTGGAGTCCACTTTTGATGAGGGACGCACTGGAAATGAGAATTCTTTGTTTCCATAGCATGCCAGAGTTGTGTACTCCTGCAAAAGCATATGTACTATCAGTATAAAATATTTTATTTGTCCTTTGCTGCATAACAAGTTCAGGTGAGAGCAAAAAGGTCCATGGGCTGAACTGACTTACATTGAGGAAGAGCTCCCTTTTCTGTTAACTCATTTTAGGTGGTAAAAGCGTACCCTGCCTGATATTTTCCCTTTGAGATTTTAGCACAGGACCCATCAAGAAAATGTAGTGACTCAGGATTACCCAATAGAATATCTTGTAAGTCAACATGAGGGGTCACTATTTCTGACATTACATTTACACAATTGTGATTTTCACTATCATTAGGCAGAGGTAATAGAATAGTACGGTTAAGTAGATTGCAGTATTTTAGATGGAGATTAGAAGAAGACAGGAGAAAAATTTTGTAAGATCTTGCTGAAAAAATGCTGAGTTTCATGAAATTTAATAGACTTTCCACAGCATGTGGGACTTGCAATTCAAGTTCATTTCCTAAAACCTGCTCAGACGAACATTCTGCCAACTTTGCTGCTGCTACTGCTTTTAAATTATTGGGATTATGCCTCAGCTACAGGGTCTAGCTGAAGTTTAAAATATGTAATGGCCCTGTTTTTCCCACATTCTTGCATAAGAACTCCTAATGCCTGATTGTTACATTCATAAATGAATAAAGTAAAAGGTTTAGTATAATTTGCTAGTCCTAAAGATGGGGGCTGTTGTAAAACCAATTACATTTGGTTAAAAACCTGCTCATGACTATCTTCTTAAGGTAATGGCTCTAGTACAGCATTTCTAGTGGGTTCATACAATGATGAGGTCATTTAGGATAATTTTGGAACCTATGATCTGCAATATCCAGTAAGTCCAAAGAAACCTCTTGTTTTTTGGTTGCAGTCTGAGAAATGCTTTAAACAGTTTTTATTCTCTTAGGTGAAAGTGAAATACCTTCAGCAGTCAAGTCATGTCTCAATTAGTGGACCTTCTTCTTGAAAACCTAAGTTTTTCTATTGAAGCTTTGTGACCCTTACATGTGAGTTGCTGTAAAAGGCAAATTGAGTCAATTTCTGAGTCTTCTTTAGTTGGGGAGCATAACAACAGGTGATCTACATACTGAATAAGAATAGAATTTCAAGAAAACGGTGGGGCTTTTAAGTACTGATGCAATGCCTGAGAAAAATACAAAGTGGTTTCAGTACACCCCTGTGGCACTACAGTCCAGGTGTACTGCTGATTTTTCCAAGTAAAAGCAAACAAGCATTGACTCTGTATGAACTGGAATGCTAAGAAGACTTAGCAGAGATCTATTACCATGAACCACTTTGAATCGGTGGATCCATTAGGTAGTAATATATTAGGATTTGGACTACAGGAAACTTTGGTATTACAATTTTATTAATTGTAATTGCCTGTCCATGTTAAAGGAATCTCCAACGTCGACCATTTGGTTTTTCAACTGGTAGGACTGGAGTGTTACAAGGACTGCTTCGTGGAATTTTAAGTCCTTATTTAATTAAATCTTCTACATTTGGTTACAGCCTTTGAATTGCTTTAGACTTTCATAAATGTTAGGTTAACTTAGACAAAGGTTTAGAATAATCTATTACGAATTGTATAAGTTCCACACTATTAATTATTCCTGTATCAGTTGAGGAAGAAGCCCATAAACATTCAGGTACTTTAGAAGGGTCAGGGGTATTACAGGCTGAGTTTTGATGATGCACATTTCTGCCTGTAGAGAGCATAACAGTTCTGGTTCAGGAAAGTCAGAAAACACTAAGATTATTTTTCCTTTTGAGGAGAATTTTATGTGCCCTTTCAGGCTTGAAAGTCAGTCTTACCCTAGCAAGTTTACTAGAGCAGTATCACATAATAAAAAGAGGTGTTTTCTTAGAAATGGCCCCAAAGTCAATTAGACTGGCTGAGATATAGGAAACTCTTGAATTTAATTCAAAACTCCCACCACAGAAATGACCATTTTACTCTAAGGGATCTGTTTGTTTATTAAAGTGGGGTTCATGGTAAACAAGGTGGCTTGGTATCTACTATCATTGTACACGATACCTCATTTATTTTAATCTTTGTTTTGTTATGTTTAGTTAAGGATACTCTGGGGACCAATTTACTAACAAAACCCTCCAATCCTCATCAATGTTCACGATTATCATGAGAGCTCAAATATCCTGGGCTTCCTCTAGTGGTGAAACCATCTGGCCTAAAGGGAGGCTTATTGGTGGACTTATATAAAAATGGACAATCTCTTTTTCTGTGTTCTGGTTGTTTGCAATTAAGGAAGACATCTCAGGGTAAAAAATTTCTTATTCTAGGACCTCTTGGTTGTGATTTAAAATAAAGATGAGAAGGTCCCTTTGGTCTTGGCCCCTATAACTGTTGTAATTGGAGAGACATAAGCTGGTTAGTCTTTTGGGTTTTTTTTTTTTTTTCGCACTCTAGAGTCTTTTCAAATGTTCAGCTAAGGTCAGCAATTCAGTCATATCTGGAACTTCCCATCCAAGTTTATGTTTTTTAATTAAACTGCCAAGTTCACGACAGAGTCCATCTATAAATAGAGCAGTTAATGCCATTTCAGTCTCTGCAGGAAATACTTCTTGCTATTCTTGGAGCCCAGAATGTTTCGAAGTGATTCTAAGAAGTTTTATAATATAAAATTGGCTTATCTTTTGTTTTGTTTTGGTTTTGGTTTACATGACTGTATAATGGACCAATCAATTCTTTGTGGAGAAATTTTAGGAATTGAATCTAAAAGGTTTTCAGCAATTTTTCTAGCTCATTTTGGCCCTTTTCGTGAGGTTTTGGCGGAACCTTTAATAACCTCCTTGGGTTTGACCCATACCTCTGCTGCCATCCAGTTTCCAGCTTGCCCAAGCCCCTATATCATGTGAGTAAATTGGTAAAGGTCATGGAGTCCAGGATCATAAACTCTTATGAAGATTCTAAATCCTACCATAAGGTTTTGAGGCTTTCCCTTGGATCAGGGAAATACTTTACAATGGTTCTAAGCTCAGTTTAGATCATGGAGTAAACGAGGCTGTGTCAGGAAGAGCTGGCTGATGAGAAGGTCTTACTTTGTAAGGCATTTGTCTAATTTTTCTTTGTTCATCATCTTCAGAATGGAAGGATAATTTAGCAAAATAGTTAGTAGACTTAGAGTATGTACGTAGAGAAAGAAAAAGAGAAGGAACAGTCAGAGCTCAGTCAGAGTACTGTCCTCCATCATGTCTTTAGTCTGTTGCTTAAGCTTTTCATTTGCTTTTTGCAAAGAATCTTCTAAGGAGGCAATTTTTTATGCATTCAGTCTTTGAGATGCCTCTGCATATTAATTTAAGAATACATTCTATTGTTTTTGCTAGGGTTTTTATCTCCATTGTTTTTTTACATTTATCACAAATAAACAATTTCATCCGAATTAACACATCATGATTTGTGGCCATCTTAATTCTACGTTGTCTCAAGTAAAGTTAACCCATTTTTCTAAACATGCACATGTTCTGGGCCTGTATATGTTTTTTGTTTGTTTGTTTGTTTTGAGACAGAGTCTTGCTCTGTCACCCAGGCTGGAGTGCAGTGG
This sequence comes from Pongo pygmaeus, assembly GCF_028885625.2. Classification (NCBI taxonomy): domain Eukaryota; kingdom Metazoa; phylum Chordata; class Mammalia; order Primates; family Hominidae; genus Pongo; species Pongo pygmaeus. Next base: position 147,349,923 of record NC_072376.2, read on the forward strand.
GGCGATCTCAGCTCACTTCAGCCTCCACCTCCTGGGTTCAAGCAATTCTCCTGTCTCAGCCTCCCAAGTCGCTGGGACTATAGGCATGTGCCACCATGCCCAGCTAACTTTTGCACTTTTAGTAGGGACAGGGTTTCACCATATTGGTCAGGCTGGTCTCAAACTCCTGACCGCAGGTGATCCACCCACCTCAGCCTCCCAAAGTGCTGGGATTACATGTGTAAGCCACCACTCCTGGGCTGTTTTATATAATATTAGCTAGAGTCCCAGAAGTTGGCATCCCACCTTCTCAATGGATTGAGACAAACCCATTATCAAAATGGTACCATATCAGACAGGGTGGTACATGACTGGAGTCCCAGCTTCTTGGGAGGCTTGAGACAAGAGAGTTTCTGGACCCCAGGAGTTTGAGGCGGTAGTACAATATAATTACACTTATGACTAGTCATTGCACTTCAGTCTGGGCAACAGAGCAAGATCCCATCTCCAAAAAAGAGTATTTATCCAAGGTCTGAGCCCTCTAACTTAATTCAATGAAGTTCATTACATCATCCAGTGTGATCCTGGACCTAGTCTAGTATAAATATTGCTAAAATAAACTCAGAGAGCTGAGAACATAAGAGTAAAGCTCTGAATCTGAGAGAAAATTCACCCATGACCTTCAGTTACAAACAAGAGAGGCATAAGCACACTGTCCCCATGGGTACCTTGCCTGGCCACCTGGTGTTCTGGGGATCACTGGAGTTTTACTTCTGATCCTTACTTCAGACACCAGATCTGTTAAAGTAAAACTTTAGACAAATGAAACTCAACAGAGTTTAATTGAGGAAAAAAAAAAAAAAAAAAGATGAACAAATCAGGCAGCCCTCAGACTCAGAACAGATTTAGAGAGAATCTAGGGGTGCTGCATGGACAGACATTTATGAACCGAAAAAACAAAGTGATGTACAAAAAGTAGAAGTGAGGTGCAGAGACAGCTGGATATGCTACAGCTAAGCATTTCCTTATTTGAACATGGTTTGAACAGCTGGTTGCCTTTGAGTGGTTGAAGTGTGGCTGCTGTGATTGGCTGAGGCTCATCTATTGCTGCAAAAGCATACTCCTAAGTTAGAATTTTTGTTTGTTAACCTGCTAAGTAAGGTTGTAGTTCATAAGTAAGAACTCGAGCATGAGAGTACAAAGTCTTTCTCAGGCCAGATTATAGTATGATTTAACATTACTAATGAAAAAACTACAAATCCACACAGAACCTATATAATGTCTTTCTGACCAATTCTTAATACATAGAAGAAGGAATGATATTAAGATGTGCAGAAAAGTTATGGAAGTGTTTGGAAAATGCTTAAAAAATTAGGACCTTCATTCTTACATTAAATTCTATAAGATAATTAATTGTTTTGTTTGTTTTATTATTTACAAATCTAGGAAATAATAGCTAAATTATTTCTTGCTACTTTTTTCTAAAATGTACTCACATTTAGCCTGTAGAGATAAGGAGTGGATTATAATAATAGAATGTAATTGTAACCGTATGTCATTTGTACTTTAACAACAGCTTTCGATTTTTATTTTTTTCAGGAAAAGTTGCTCTTTGAGGAGATTTGAAAGGACTTTTAAAAAATTCTATTAAAATAATGTTGAAAATGGAACTTTTAACAGGACAAAATAAAACATTAACAAATGAAATCTTAGATTGAGCACACACAGCTGGATAGCTCGGCAGCTTCTAAATAATAAATCATGTCAAAATACAAAAAACATTTCATTTTACAAAATGAAAGATGATGTGATGTTAGATTTCATGCTTCATATATATGGACTGAATTTCTATATTAAATAATCTCAAATAAATTGTGGTTTTAGAACATATCTTAAAGCAGATAAGCTAAAATGGGGGTTATTTTTACTCTCAAAAAGTAGCACAAAGCTTACAGTATTTTAGAAATCTTTTGGTTATTTTTCTTAAAAATTAAATAAAATATAGTGACTAGATACTGAAAAGCTCTCCAGAAGTAGATATACCCATTTGCTAAAGATTTCCTTGAAAGTGATTAATGCTTAGACAAAAAACATGACAGAATTTTTCAAAGTCATAAAAGTTTTGATCATTGAGTATCCCAGTGATAGTAATTATCACAAGACACAAAGGCATGCAGAAGTGCAACCATCTATGAAAGTTTTTATTAATATTTATATTCATAAATTGAGGTGATTTAGAAATATCCTGAAGTTTTTGAAAGTATACAAGATATTTATTTGTGTATTGTTTTCATTTTATTTATATAAATTTTCTTCACCACTATGAAATAAATCCATGTAACACAATTATGCAAGCATCATATAATTTCCACTTTTTTTACTTTCCCACACTTCCACCTTTTTTTCATTTAATAGTGGGCTTATTTTTAAGCATTTAAGATATTGATATTATTGAAGAAGTTTGGAATATAATGCTCCCAGTGATTAATTAAATTAGAAAAAAATCTGTTCAAATAAACAACAAGAGTCAGGTTTTTCATTCCAAGGTAGGGAAAAAAAATAAGTTACAGTTAAAGGCATATGTTATAGAATAATTTCCATTAGTTTCTAGAAGAGGGAAGATGTAGAATAAAAATACATGGCTGTTACATTTATTTAAGATGATTACTATGCCTTTTTCTTTTCTTTTTTTTTTTTTTTTTTTTCTTTGAGACAGGGATCTCCTTCAGTTGTTCAGGTGGAGCGGCTCATTTAAGCCTTCACCTACAGGGCCCAAACCATCCTCCCACCTCAGCCTCCTGAGTAGCTGGGACTACAGGCATGCACCACCATGCCTGACGAATTTTTGTATTTTTTGTAGAGATGGAGGTTTCTCCATGTTTCCCAGGCTGGTCTTGAACCCCTGAGCTCAAGCTATCCTCTGGCCTTGGCCTCCCAAAGTCTGATCAGGTCATGGCCACTAGTTTTGTTTATCAGTGATCACCTCATTATTAAACCCAACAAGCATTTCTCAATTTCCATCTTGCTTAACATCTCAACACTCTATTTCTTGAAGACACTTCTTTCTCCTTCTATTACATAACCACGAAGACGACCATGATGGATTTCAGGTGTGAGCCTGGTCTATACCTTTTTTAAAAAGACTCAGAGATGAGAAAAAAAATTAGGAAATATAAAATTAAATAATTAAAAAGTAAACTCAAACAATGAAATTATTTGTCTGAAGGAAGTGGAGCATATGCTTTTAAGGCATTTGAATGCAATAAAAAGCAAAACAACACAAAACAAAGAAAATCTTGTGCTAGAAACATGCTTAAATTTCTCTGAAAACTAAGAGAAAAGAAAATATGATCTTCAAATTAATTTAAAAATAGTATCCTGCAAATACTTGCAGAGAAAATTTTTTTCTTAACATAACATCAGTGAGGAATATATCACCTAAACTTACATAAAAGACCTTGACAACTATTCTTAACAAAGTATCTTAGAAATGATGGTAAGTGAAAATTTACTGTACCGTTTAATTCTAACCCAGCAACTATGAGAACACTGAGGCAAGTTTAGCCTTTTTAATCATGAAAAAATATTGCACTCTATTACAGACTATGATCTGAGTTAATTGTGTTACCTTGAAGCCAATATTTACCTTTTCTGAGAATTTTGTTTCTTCCTTTTTAAAACAAATTGTGGAAATCAGGATTAGGGTAAAGAAATAGTTAACTAAATTATCCTCTAGATCATAACTCTCCCATAGTTTTTCCACACAGATGCAAAATATGAATTAATTTCACATACTATATACCACTGTACTTTCAAACAGTCTACAAATAGTTATGCTCAGTTGACAAGGAAACTGCTTTGACTCCACCACTCAAAAATGAGATGTCAGTAGCAGTAACTGTAAGTACCGTTCCCCCTATTCAAACTTTAAAAAGAAGGAGTTCATGGAACTGAGCATGGTTGCTCAGGCCTATAGTCCCAGCTACTCAGGAGGCTGAGATGAGAGAATCACCTGAAGCCAGGAGTTTGACACCACCCTGGACAACACAGTGAGACCTCCATCTCTAAAAAAATATGAAAAATTAGCTGAGCATGTAGTCCTAGCTACTCAAGAGGCTGAGGCAGGAGAATTGCTTGAGCCAGAGAGTTTGAAGCTGCAGTGAGCTGTGATCACACAACTGCACCCCAGGTTGGACAACAGAGTGAGATTCCATCTCAAAAAAAAAAAAAAGTCATTTCTTTGTTTTCTCTTGTTCTTCCCTCTGTTGCTGATCAGGTCATGGCCGCTAGTTTTGTTTATCAGTGATCACCACATTACTAAACCCAACAGACATTTCTCAATTCTCATCTTAACTTAGTATCTCAACACTCCATTTCTTAAAGCCACTTCTTTCTCCTTCCATTACATAACCATGAAGATCACCATGATGGATTCTTGGAATTCTTACATGCAAAATATTTTAAAATAATGTTTAGAAATATTTATGCAGGATACTGTGGTAATTCTTCTTCTCAATTTGCCACAAACAATACTTTGACTCAGCCTTGTATCTTTGAAGTCGGATTTTCCAGCTTGCGAGAGCAGTTTTTTCTTCACACAAAACTCATGTCTGCCGTTTACATGTTTGTCCTACATCAATTAGGAAGAGAAATATAACAACTAAGGAAAAACTTCACTCAAACCCCCTTAATCTTTAGTTTTTCCTTTCTCAGAATATGAGATTTATGGGAAATTACTTTTAACTAGAATGCTGGGTTTTAATCTAAATAGAGAAAGATATTCGCCAAGACGATAAAGCATCTACATCCAGCAATCACCTTATTCTTTCCTGTTCTATTAGCTATCCTCTTCTGGGAACACTATATATACAATGAGGTTTCTCTCTGACCTAGGCAATAAATAAATAAATAAAACATAAATAACAGTTATACTAAAAAATACACGTTACCGTTTGATTTAACAAATAGCATAGAATTTGTGTTGACAGCTTAGTGTCAATCTTTCTTGAACTTTTTATTAGCTCCGCTATTTTGCCAGTTCTCTTAAATTGCCAGAGGAACAATTTAATTATGTGTAGAATAAGGATAAGAATACCCAGCCTGGGCGGGGTGCAGTGGCTCACACCTGCAATCCCAGCACTTTGGGAGGCTGAGGCCAGGAGTTGAAGACCAGCTTGGCCAACATAGTGAAACCCCATCTCTACCAAAAATACAAAAAAATAGCCAGGCGTGGTGGTACACACCCGTCATCCCAGCTACTCAGGAGGCTGAGGCAGAATTGCTTGAACCGGGGTGGTGGATGTTGCAGTGAGCTGAGATCGCGCCATTGCATTCCATTCTGGGTGACAAGAACGAAACTCCTTCTCAAAAAAAAAAAAAAAAAAGGAATACCCAGCCTGAACATCTCATAAGATTATTCTGAGGAGTGCTTGTAACAATGTATGGAAAGCCCTATACAACCCAAAAATAATATAGAATTATAACTTTTGTTTCCAAAAGAGAAAGGAGTTAGTTTTCTAGGGCTGCTATAACAAAATCATCTACCACAGACTGAGTTAGCTTTAATGACAGAAATTGATTATATCACAGTCCTGGACAATAGAAGTTCCAGTGGAGCATGGCAGAGTTCATTCTTTCTGAGGACTGTAATGGATAATCTGTTCTATGCCTGTCTCCAAGTTTCTGGTGGTTTGTTGGCAATCTTTGGCATTCCTTGGCTTGTTAAGCACATTTCTGCCTTGGTGTTCATATGGCCTTCTCCCTGTGTAGGTGTCTGTGTCCAAATTTCCCCTTTTTATAAGGAATCAGTCATATTGGATTAGGATTAGGAGTCTACCCTACTCCATTGTGACCTAATCTGGACATTCTAAGTTACTGGGGATTAGTAATTCAAGCTATAAATTTTGGAGAGGCATAATCTAGCCCAGAATGCTACCTTATAAAAAAGTGATCTTAGGGAGACAGAGAGAGACTCTTGTCTTAAAAAAAAAAAAAAAATGGTCTTACAGCTCACCCTTAGTCCTTTAGTCAGTAACATACTTCCTGGCTCTTATTCGCTGGCAATCACAGGGAGATTTTTCTAACTACACTCTTTAGAATATTTTTATTCATAGAAAAAAGAGAAAAGGACTCTCTTAATTCCTTATTTGTTGATTACTGCTTATTTAGGCCATTAAACACCTTCAACTGTTTTTTTATTTGAAAAATCATTTCAGTTAAAAAGCTCTCTGTAAATCTATTCATGCAATAAATTTTGAGAGCTATTCCATCTATGAAAGACTATTACCATGCCTTCTAAAATAAAATTAAAGACAGAGTAGAAGCAATTATAAGGGTTTTAATGTCTAAATCCTAAGGAAATGAGGAATAATTAAGGTTTTCAACATTTTACAAAAGGACAGAGAGAAATAAGAAGCATTACTTCTAATTGAAGGTATTTACAGATAGATCTCCAATACGTTCATTCAACAAAACAATTGCTATAGCTGTATCTTTTTAATTGAATGTCACAAAAAGCCAATAATAAATATTTAGAAAATGCAACGTATTTTAAGCTAGAGTTCAGTCAGTATGCTATGGAATAAACTTTTTTTTCTTCTTAGAGACACATGTGTTACCATATGAGATCTTAATATCAAATGGATAATTATTTTTAGATTCATTAAACTCCCCATATATATCTATCAAGTTCAACTTAGATTAGGGAGCGGGACTTGTGTGCTATTTAAGCCTCCCAACAGAGTTTGATTATTCAACACATGTTCTCGTAAAATTGAGTACATACTGATATAAACGTAGTAATAGAGCAAGTAGGTATTATATAGCACAACTCCTCAAGGTAAACAAGGATGGGTAATTCAATTTCCAAGGTGACAAATTATCTTATCATGAGTGAGCAGGCAATTTCTTCCCCAAAATAAATTAAGTAGGCCAGGACAGCTTTAACTAGATGAAATCATTATCCTTTTAAAAGACACAAGTGTTGAATAAAGTTAATTTTCTCTGCTTTAGTGTCTTGGTAGAAAATGGCAAAAGAAAACAGCACTGCCTTAAGGTAATGTTCACCTGTTTAAATTCTTCAGTAAGGGAATAAAAATAGTATTACTTTAAGAAAAAAATGCAGGTGTATATACACACATATATTCTCTCTCCTATATTTTTAATAAATTAGAGTGCAATAATAGATTATTTAAAATAAACATGTCTTTATTCCCTTATCTTTCTAAAGGGAAAGCATATAAAAATATTTATTTATATCTTGGATTTTTGTAGCAATTTTTAAAATTGTTTAAGAGGCTACAGCTTTAATTATCTTCTGACCACCTTCTACAGCACCATGTGCCAGACAGGTTCTAGGCATATTGGGAACATTTCTCTTCTTGTGTTCATAATGGTACCAACCAAGCTATTCCTGATAATGACCTCTCAGGCCTTCATTAGTATTTTTCTATTTGAATTTATGTTTAAAATTATAGCTAATCCTTAGTAACCCCCATAGTGTTGAATCATCCCTAAAATAGTTTGCATTCTCAATTCCTTAAATTGTCTTAACCTCTTTCATGCTAGTTAAAAGACCTATATGTATCTTGAGTTTCATGGACTGTGAAATATAAGAATTTGAAGACTTTAAACTTTATTAAAAGCTAATAAAAATTACTAAGGAAGGGTTGAGAGAGGCAACTGACATGGACCTTGAGCATTTCTTCATGTTTTTGCTGACATATCAAGAATCTGAGACCCTGACCACTCTTTACCCATGGTTGTTTTTGCAAAAACTAAACTTGAGAGATGAGGTAAGCTTACATTATCTGTCACCCTCAGACTAGACAAAGACCACGCTTGCTTCTGCTTACTATAAAAGCAAGCTCATGTTTCTCCTGTAATAAAATCTACTGCATGGGCATGCATCCCTGATGGACCCTTTGGATCACCTTTTTGGTACTTGGAAAACATGGGGAACCTAACACATATCATTAGGAAATTCCAGCTACTGTTTTTGCTGTAATTTATAAAGTCCTTTATCTCTAATCCAGGCATCTCATATTGTCTCCTAATATCCATGAACTATAGCAAACTAGCTTATTACCTTGTAAGTAGAATAAAATCTCAGACGCTGCTCAATTCTTAACAGATAGAAATTAGGTTACTTTCTATTTGTTTCTGCGTTTGATTGCACATAAATGCCTCATGTCTTTGTAATTTTTGAGGAACTTTTTTTTTCTAACTTACGTCCAAGTAATTTTAAAGAGATATAGAGACATGAAACAACACTAGCTTCTTGAATACTAGCTTCTTGCAATACTACAAAATAAGTCCTTAGTACTCTTAGTACTCAACTTGTATTTACTACTGACAATTGGAGGAAAATACAATTATGTGTCCTTAGAGGAAGAGAAAGACAGATTTTTAATCCTCTGTCAAAAGAAACTTGGAATGTTTAAAATGGCCATCATAATGGAAAATATTAAATTTAATAAGCAGTTTGGATGAGTTACAAATATGGAAATAAGTAAATGGAGCACAATAAAACTAAAATGTTTTGTGGGTATAATGGCTTATAAAATAAATTCAAAAACCAAATGACATTTTATTCACTTATAAATTAATATAAAGATCTTCATAATTGTTAGCCATTGTGTATTAGAACTGCAGTATTCAATTAAAGAGCCTGGCGCAAATCTGAGAACTCTTATAAATATGCTTTATATTTGGACGCTATGGTCTCCTAGTCAAAATGAATCATTTCTTTCAAATTTTGGCCTTTACCCAACTCTACAGGGATTCCTTCAAGGGTGAGTTTAATTCATCTGGGATGTTTTTACTTTCAACACTCATTTCACCTAAACCTACCAAATGTTGTATATGAGGAAAGGGCAAGATATATAAAATATATTCATCTCAGAGTCCGTTTAGTTGAAATTTCTTAGGAGAAAAACAAAGCAGAAAAACATCTAGTAATACTGGTCAGGATTTGGTATTTATGTATATGTGAATTGTATATATGTACTTTCCTATAGTTATACACAAGTCTGCGGTTAGATATTTCAGCAGATAGATGGCTACATTTTAAATGGATTTGATCTGTAAACACGTATACTAGTTAATAAATAGACTTTACCTGATAAAAATTGTCATTACTCTTTTTAATCAATACATGTTACTACCTAACATTATCAGGAAACTTCTGATCTATAGAGTCTAGGTCTTCCCTCCAGTTTCCCAAATGTCTTTGGCAGAATAATAACTAGAATATTGCCGAAACCAATTTTATTGAAGTTATGCCATAAGAAGTTTATCTTCTCTAGCAGTGAATTAAATGCCATTTTTATATGGAAAACATCTTCAAAACAATTTTGAATAAAGTATTGGAAATACAACAAAATGATTATATAGCTTTGCTAATCAGGTTCCTTTTCACTTTTAAAAGTGTTTAACCCATCTTTTGATATAATTTGGTAGAAGGAAATCTAATTTGTGCTTAAAATTCAGAGATATGTCATGATAGCAAAGAAAAGATTGAGCATTTTGTTGACAGATTTTCCAAATTGGGCTTAAGGTAAAGGGTCTTGGAAGGGCTATCTTTGCCTCCACAAACATCCTGTACTATATGATACTTGGCTAACAAACAAGTTTATAGAATATTATGACAAATGTTTATTATGTCGTAATTTGTGCTATGATCTAGGATATGTCATTCAACATCCAGAAGAAAGTAAAATTACGTTATGAAAAAAAGATCCTGCACTTGTCAGAGACCATGAAAACATGAGTTTCAATTCCAATTCAACCTAATTCACTGTATGACTTTGGGAAATACACTTCATTTTCAGATCTTTTAAAATACATATAAAATGAATGTGAGATAATTTCTAACACTCTTGCCAACTCTGATGCTTATTGATTTAATTAGAAGACATTGTGAATATATGTGAGACATTGGGAATATAAAGATGAGCTAGACATAAATTTGTAATGCTCTATAATTAGTTTGAACATTCTTTATAAAAAAACATATAAGCAAGTATGAGATAAGGTTATATTTAGAATGAGACTTGAGGAATTCTTGAGCCTTGAGCATTCTCCAGGTAGAAGGAAAATCTAAGAAAAAGCTGCCTTCCATAGTGCTGCTATCAAAATTAAGACTTTTCCATGCATTATTTAATAAGACAATCAGGTTATTTCAATAGATGTTTCGTTATATTGCTGTTAATAAGTTCGGTTGTTAAACACTTGTATCCTTTTCCTTATAACACTGCTGTATCTCTCTTTGTTGTTGCTATTATGTTGGATTTTCAGTTCATTTTTTTCTCTAACTAGAAAAGAATAGTAAACAATTTTGTATAAAACAATTTCTTCCATAGTGTTTCAACACAAAACTCTTTAATCAACAATTTCCTATGTTAAGTTCAGGTCCTAGTGTTGATAGGTAAGAAAAATGTGTTATCAAGGGATCATGAGAAGATATGAAACACTGCAAAATTACACTGCTACCTACTACTTTGGGCTAAATCAAGTTCAACAATATCCTAAGTTAGGGCTACATTACTTTGTGCTTTCAGAACTCTATTACTTGCCTCAAGATATATTGACTTTGAAGAGCAGGAAGCTGCATAAAGAGTTATTTCTTTTAGTATTTTGCTTATCTCACAACCCTGTGTGTGTTTGCTATATATATGACAAATTGTTGTTTTGATAATGTTTTGCATAAAAGTGGACAGTAATAGTTTTGTAAAGAAAATATTAGGCTACACTTTTTTTTTAGTTGCTAAGCAGGAATCTATGACATTGATTGATATCATTTTGAAATCTGCAATGGTCTTTAAGGTTTAGCCTATGAATATGTATGAAAAATCAGTTTAAGTAACTGTGCTGTTAAGGATGGCTTGGAACTATAACACATTAGTAATTTCCTTAAAAGAAAAAGGAACTTGAATTACAATAGAATAAATGTTGATGAATGTCTTCTTGAAAAATAGCTTTCTGTATTCAGACTAATTTTCGAATGATGACAAGAAGGTGCAACTAAAGGGGAGCATACTTAGAGATATGTCAACTCCTAGTTGAATTACCAAAGAAGACTCACTGTAACATTTTGTCCACATGTGTCACATTGTCTGAAGAGTTTTAAATATCATAATCAACACAGTACTATTACATTTTTGCTAAAGGAATATAGTAGCCTATTTCTCCTAAGTATATGTATGTGTGTACATACACACTCATGTTTACTTGCATATATATGTTTAAATATGTGTATGCATTCATATATTATAGGTAAATATACATATATAAACATATGTATGTACATATATAGTGATTGGCCAACAGATTAAGTATTAGCATTTTTTAAGTTAGATTTAAAATGAGGTATGTTTTGTTTTTAATCCTTTTCTTGCTGACTACCATAGGAACAACAATTAAATATATTTTCTTGCCAAATCAAGTTTTTTTTTACACTTATATGCCTTGTTTTCAAAAGTAATTAAAGAAAATGGAGTTCAACTTAGAGAATACACATGCAGGCATCTTCAAATCAGTTGTCTGAATGTGATTATTTTCATCGTTAAAATGAATTAAAAAAATTTAAAATTGGCTATTTGCTTCCATAATGTATTCTTAATGTTGCTGTTGTTTTGTTGATTTTTATTTTGCTTTAGACTAATTAAAAGTCATCTGACACAGACAAAAACACACGTAAACACATAAGCTTCTGGGTGATAATCTCTGAGATAATGCTTAGTTAAAATTCCTGTCTAAAACCTTTGTTTACTAATGCACTATAGAAAAAAAAGAATATCAACTATGTTCATAGAATAACTAATCGTTTTCTAGCTTTCTATTTAATATGGTAATAATCTTATTTACTGGAATTAATTCACATAAATTGCAATATATGATAATAGAGCAGTAGAATAACTTCCTGTTCACATGCTCAAATAATGATAGAATGAGACAAAAAGGAGTGACCTGTCCAAATGTAGGCAATCTAGTCTTCTTCTAAGGCATATGAATGATTAAACAGAAAATACCGAAAGAAAGAAAACATATGAACATATATCAGGTTACTCAAGGTGAAGAACACTATTACACAGCCACTGAGTGATACTAGCAGTATTTTTTACCATGACTAGGCTAGCTATACTACATCTATTATTTAGGAAACAACATCAAATGTTAGAGCTACATAATGGAAAACTGTAAATGAGTCAACCTGCTTGACACTCAGACTTTCAGGCACCAGGTTAATGTCACAGAAGCAAACTGGTCAGCATTCAGGGCAAGAAGCCAGATGTAGTAACTGAACTCCATTCTCTGAAAGACAATAGCTCAGAGAGAAAATGGAGCAGTTTCAAGAGGCCAGGAGAATGTAATTTATGGTGGAGTTACAATGTGGCAGTTGAGAACTAGACAAGACTGTGGGACTTTATTTTTTCACCATTTGCAGCAACTAATGGCAATAAAAATTGCAGAATGCATCATCTTCAAGGTATTTAAAAATACGGTTTCTCTGTAAAAGAAATTCTAATTAGTTACACAATACTGCTATTATGTTTCTTATGGATAGGTATCACTTGTATCACATTCCCTCCTAAACTCATATAACCTTTCTTTGGCTTAAATATATTAGTATATGTTGTAATGTACTTACATCTAAAACAAGATTAAATGATTAATTTATGGTTATGTTTACAGTCAATCTAATGAGAAATCACAACTGCATTTTCTTATATTTATGACTGAGTTATTCATTTAAAAAAGTTATTGTTGAGTCTTCATAATTATATATCAAGACTATGATCACACTATGATATAACTTTTGTTTAATAAGGGATAAAAATGTTAGCTTTATACCATAAAAAATCTTTTAAATATACAAAACAAATTAGGGACAGATTTTTAAATTCAAAGGTAATCAAAGTAATTCAGATTATTAAATGATTTTCCTCAGATTATACATTAACTTTTTCTGATGTACTTAAATAAAATTCAACTTATGTACATCCGGAAAAATTGTAGACCTAAGAACACACATATTCTTTCTTTAAGTGTTTTATTTATTTCCTTCCAATTTCTATTTCCACATTGTTTCACAGAGCCGAGATGCTCAAGAGTTAGCCACCAGCCGCATATGACTATTGAATACTTGGAATGGGGCTACTGTAACAAAGGTAATAAATTTTTAATTCTTATCTATTTTAATTAAAAAACTGAAGTGTTATATACTTTTCTGTTAAATACAAGTTTATTATTTTGGTGGCATTACAGTTCACTTCCACTGTTGACAATGTTCTATCTTACTTGAGATGTATTATAATATACACAGCTGATTTTGAAGACTTAAGAAAAATGGATGTAATATATCTCACTAATAGTTTTTGTGTTGATTACAAGTAGAAATAAAAATATTTTGGATATGTTGCAGTAAATAAAATATGTTATTAAAATTAATTTCACCTGTTACTTTATAATGTTTTCATTTTTGTTGGTAAAAAAATAATCCCTAACACTAACTGGTTGAAATGCTTTTGTTTAAAAAAGAGACACATTGTAATTGCACATATTTATGGAGTACAATGTGATGTTTTAATTCATATGGATTGTATAATGATCAAAGCAATGTAGTTAGCATTTATATCTCCTCATACATTTATCATTTTATTTGTGTTGAGAACATTCAAAAGCCTATCTTCTAGCTATCTTTAATATACAATACATTACTGCTAACTGTAGTCAAACTATTGTGCATCAGAACACTAGAATTTATTCCTCCTATCTAATTGTAATGTTGCAGCTGTTGGCCAACTGAAGCAGGATTTTTCTCGGCCACTTTGCCCAACTTGAAGCAGGGGGTTCCCCATCTACTAGGCCCGCTGCGGTCAGCCCCTTGCAGGAGGGAGCACATGAGAGGGTGAATGTGGGATCCCGCCAGACGCTCCAGGCGCCCACACATGAGTCAGCTCTGGGCGGCCCGCGACCAGACCAGGCGTGTCACATCGAGAGGAACGCAGCAGCACCCTGGCAGGGCTGCCCGTGACCCCAAAGTCCCAGAGTAGGTGTTTATGTATTAATAGGCTCTTTCAGTTCCACTGTCCGCAGCTCAGGCATGTTACCAGATCAGTTGGCTCCAGCCCGGAGGCTTGGGGAAGCTGTTTTCCACCAGCGAGGTCAAAGGGCCAGTGCCACAGCCTTTCTGGGTACCCACAATCAGTGGGTCTTGAATCTTGTCCAGCATCCAAGAAGAATGAGGTCACGCTGATGACTAAAGGGTAATGATGGCAGATAACTTTATTGAGCGGCATAACAGCTCTCAGTAGAGAGGGGACATGGGACATGGGGGACTGGTCCCCCACCCCTGCAGTTGGGTGGTTTTTCTCTCTGTGGCTGGTTACCGGCCTTTTTATGGACCCAAAATGGGTAGTGTGTGTTGATTGGTTTGTGAGTACGCAAAAAAGGTTAAAGCGAAGACATCATTCAGAGATGGGCACAACATTGTAAAAAACCAAGTAGGAAAGAGTAGATATATGTAAAATAGGTGAAGGATAGAGATCAATCAGAGGAAAGTGCGCCAAATGGGAAGACAAGTCTGAGAATTTAACTTGTAGCTTGACTTTCAGGCTTTTAACTGTCTTGTCTTGGAGGTGGGGTTTCGCCAGGGACCGGCCCCTATCTGCCTCGGCATTTGGCTGCTTTCTGTTGCTATCACAATGACTCCCCATCTTCTCACTCTATCTTCTCTCCTCCATTTCTGGTAACCACTCTTCTCTGCTTCCATGATATCAACTTTTTAAAAAAATTCCACATGTGAGTGAGATCGTACAGTATTTTTACCTTTCTGTTTTTGACTTATTTCACTCAACATGACATTTTACAGGTTGTTCCAGGTTGTCACAATTGACATGATTTTATTCTTGCTTTTGATTGAATAGTATTCCATTGTGTATACCACATTTCCTTTATCCATTTATCCAGTATTGAACACTTAGGTTAATTCTGTATCTTGGCCATTGTAAATAGTGCTGCTATAAACATTGGGATGTTGATATCTCTTTGTAATATTTATTTCATCTTTTCATGTGTATAACTGGTAGTGAGATTGCTAACTCAATTTTTTAAATGAGCAAAATAGCTTAATAGACATTTCTCAAATGAAGTTATAAAAATGGTCAACAAGGATATAAGTAACTAATTAGCATCATCACTTAACATTAGCTTAACATCAGTAATAATCAGGGAAATGTAAATTAAAACCACAATGAGATACTAGCTCACGTTGTTAGGATGATCATCATCAAAAAGATAAAAAAAAATAAGTATTGGCAAGGACGACGAGAAAAGGTAAATCTTGCACACTGTTAATGTGCTTATAAATTAGCACAGCCATTATGAAAAACAATATGAAAATGTCTCTTCTCAGTGCTTTTAACATGGCTACTAGAAAATTCAAAATTACCTATATGCTTCACATTATATTTCTATTGAGAAATGCTAGTGCAGAGAACACTGAAATTGCACATTATAAAAAAATGGTTTTACTCAAAGATTCTGTAAGCAATAGATTTCAACCTAATTAAGAGAAAATAACAAACATTTGGGCTACCAGTCACCATCACATTGGCTGGAAAGTAGGTTGGTCATGTTTAAAATAATAATAATAAGAAGAAGAAAGGGAAACACTATCACTCTGAAAATCTTCTATAAATAGCTACAGAATAATTTAAAGAAGTAATACTAATTTGACTCTGAAAATTTTGTTTTTAGTCAATTAGGAGAATTATAAATTGGTGGTTCTAATTAATTTTTTATCTCAATTAACAGTTTTCTCTTTAGCTATTGACTTTCAGTTACATCTTATCACTAGTATAAATTAGACTTTGCTTCTTAAGACTAAATTTAATTCAAAATTGGACCAGAATAAAGTGTAGTATGGATACTTAGGACAACTAGAAACAAAGTTAAAAAGCATGGACATCTTCCATGGCTTGGCCTGACTCTGAGAAATATGGAGAAGACATAATTGAGACTTCTCCTCCAGAAAGTAGAAAGATGTGGAATGTGGCTTCAACATCCCTGCCTGTTTAGAGTGCCATTTGAGGGGATGGTTTCTGTGTCACCTCACATAGCACACTGAGGGGATGATAATAATCAACATCAAAGGGAGGTCTAAACTTTAGACTTTAGGGAAAAACAAAAATCCAAAACAAAAGAAAGACTGGACACACGATGCAGCTAGGAACAAGAATCTAGAATCTCAAGCCAGGCTCATTGGTTAAGACTTATCTCAGTCAAAGTCAGTTTGAAAAATTGGGAAGTGGCTATTATTGCACAGATACCAATGCAAGCTAAAAAGAAAAAAATAGAATCAGAAAAACATAACACAATCAAAAGAGTGAACTAAAACAATGGAGATCTATAAATTGCCTGACAAAGAATTTAAAATAATCATTTTAAAGAATCTCAGGGAGATACAAGAAATACAGACAACAACAATTACAAATGATAAAAGTTATGCATGAAATAAAGTAGTAACTATAAAAAAGTACATAGAAATTCTAGAGCTAAAGAATATAAGAACTGAAATTAATAATTCACTAGAGGGCCTCAACTTCAGACTTGATCAAGCAGAAGGAAGAATTGGCAAACTCAAAGATACCTCATTTGAAATTATCTTGTCAGAGAAGCAAAAAAAGAAAAAAACAAGGAAAGCGCACAGGAACCCTGAGTGGATCATAGAACACTATCAAATGAACAAACATATACATTATGGGAGTCCCATAAGGAAAAGAGGAAGAGAAAGGAAAAGAAAAAATGTATTTAAAGAAATAATGGATGAATACTTTCCAAATCTAAAGAGAGACATGGACATCTAGATTTATAACACTCAGAAGGCCTCAAGTAATATGAATCTACAGATTTATATGAAGTCTACATAAAGACAAATTATAATCAAATAGTTAAAAGTCAAAGAAAAAGAATATGAAAGCAGCAAGATAAAAATAGCTTGTCACATACAAGGGAGGCTCCATAAGTCTTCAGTGAATTTATCAACAGAAACATTGCAGGTCAATGGAGAGAGAAATGATATATTCAAAGAGCTGAAAGAAAAAAAAAAAAGCTGTAGACTGGAATAGTATACCCAGAAAAACTGTTCTTTAGAAACGAAGTAGAAACAAAATTCAATAGCACATTAAAGGATTATTTACCATGATCAAATGAAATTTATCCCTGGGATTCAAGGATGGTTTGACATACACAAATCAATTGATTTGATATAACACCAATATAATGAAGGAAAAAAATCACATAATCATCTCCATAGATGCAGGAAAAGCATTTGGCAAAATCTGACACTCTTATGATAAAAACTCTTAACAAACTAAGTATAGAGAGAATTTACCTTCTTTACAAAATGAAGGGCATATATGAAAAAAGCCTGCGGTAACATTATACTCAAAGGTAAAAAAAAAAAAAACAACAAAAGAAAACTTTTTTCCTCTAAGATCAGGAACAATGCAAGAATACCTACTCTGGCCATTTCTATTAAACATAATACTATGTTTTAGTCATAGCTAAACTGGCAAGAAAAGAAATAAAAGCAATCTAAATCAGAAGGTTATATGTTGCTAACCCTAAAGAATTCACATTAAAAGAAATTGCTAGAACTAATAAATTCAATAAAGTTGCAAGAAACTAAATCAACACACAAAAATCAGTTGTATTTCTATACAATAACAATGAACTATCCAAAAAGGATATTAAGAAAAAAATCTTGGCCAGGTGTGGTGGCTCATGCCTGTAATCCCAGCATTTTGGGAGGCCAAGGTGGGAAGATCACCTGAAGTTGGGAGTTTGAGACCAGCCTGACCAACATGGAGAAACCCCATCTCTACTAAAAATACAAAATTAGCTGGGCGTGGTGGCGCATGCCTGTAATACCAGCTACTCAGGAAGGCGGAGGCAGGAGAATTGCTTGAACCCGGGAGGCGGAGGTTGAGGTGAGCCAAGATCTCACCACTGCACTCCAGCCTGGGCAATAGGAGCGAAACTCCATCTAAAAAAAAAAAAAAAAAAAGAAAGAAAACACACACACAAAAGAAAAAAAATCTCTTTTACAGTAACATCAAGGATCAAATACTTAGAAATAATCTTAACCAAGGAAGTAAAAAACGTGTACACTGAAAACTATGAATTCTTGATAAAAGAAATTAAATAGACAAATAAAACATCAGTGCCCATAAGTTGGAACACTTGACATTATTAAAATGCCCTTACTCCCCAAAGCAATCTACATATTCAATGCAATCTCTATCAAAATTCAATTGACATTTGTCTTATCATGGGCTGCTGTAACAAATTGCCATAGTCTAGGTGGCTTAAACAACAATATTTATATCTTACAATTCTGGAGGTTAGAAATCTAAGATCAGGGTTAACAATATGGCCTGGTTCTGCTGGGGATACTTTTCTGAGTACCAGTCTCTTGACTTCTTTTTTTATCCTAACATTGTAGAAATAGAGAGAGAACTAGCTCTCTGGCTTCTTCTCACAGGGGTACTAATCCTGGTGATGAAGGCTACACCCTCATTCCTAATTATCTCCCAAAAGACCCAACTTTACATGCCATTACACATGGGGAATTTGATTTAAACATTTAAATTTTGGGGAGACACAAATATTCAGTCCCTTGCAGCATTTTTAATAGGTATAGAAGAAAAACATTCTGAAGTTCATATGGAACTATGAGAGACCACACATTCAAAGCAAACTTGGGGGAAAAAAAACACTTCTTTCAGTAAATGGTGCTGGGAAAAGCGTATATTCACATGCAAAAGAATAATATTGGATGCTTACTTAAACCATGCACTAAAATAAACTAAAAATGGATTAAAGATTCATAATGTAATATCTGAAATGGTAAAACTCCTGGGAGAAAACATAGCTTAATAAATCACTGCAATGATTTTTTCAATGTAATACCAAAAGCACTGGATAAAAGCTGCCTCTTTTTAACAAAGGCTCTAATTGGCAAATTAATTAGTCATCGGGAATTTTTTTGCTCAGAAATATTTTAGGGTATGCGGTCTCAAAGGTATTAACACTTTTCTTTTTTTATTGTTATTATATTTTTTGGAGACAGAGTCTCACTCTGTCACCCAGGCTGGAGTGCAGTGGTGTGATCTTGGCTCACTGTAACCTCTGCCTGGGGGTCAAGCGATTCTCCTGCCTCAGCCTCCCGAGTAGCTGGGACTACAGGCACGTGCCACCTCGACCAGCTAATTTTTGTATTTTTAGTAGAGACGGGGTTTCACCATATTCATCAGGCTGCTCTTGTACTCCTGACATTGTGATCTGCCCTCCTCGGCCTCTCAAAGTGCTGGGATTACAGGCGTGAGCCACCGTGCCTGGCTGGAATTAGCACTTTTCTATATGTTGCTCTTTCTAGGTGCAGTAGTACAGTCTAGTATTTATAAACATTCACAATATGGGCGTGTATAGCATCAACACCAAACATACATTAATCAGCGGAAGTCACAACAATATTACATTTAATCAACCCCAAGAGAGACACACCAGGTTGTGATAGTTTCCCTTCCCCACTGTGCATCTTGCCTAAACCCACTTGTTGAATTCAGGCACTCTTTTACTCCTGTTAGTAGGTAGGGTGGTGACCTGGATATTTATATACAGCAGATGCCCAAATTTAGATTCTCTTTCTCCCCAGTATACCCCAGGGTATTCAGATGTGTGTCTGTGGGCATGGGTTCCCCTTGGAGATTGGAATACTTTGGTGTTATGACAAAATGTTTTATTCTTAAAATAGCTGAGGTTGGGGAGAGGAGAAATTAGGGATCACAAGACATGGAAAGTAGCAGTAGCTTCATGCCAGTATATACACAAGATTAGGCATTTACTTTGGGGTTTAGGTAGCTATCTGCATAGCTCAACCAACACAATTCTAATGTTTTCAGTCCGTCCAAAACTCAGTCTTCTTATTGCTGACAATATTTTTTTCCAGTTTTGGGGAATTATTGACTCAGCAGCAGCAGCTACATTGCCTTTTGGCTGAGACCACAAGACTTACTGACCCATTGCCACAATAACATCCCTTCCCCCTCTTACATAGAGGGAGTAAGCCACATTCAAACATAAATTGAACATATTTTTAAAAATCCTACCTCTTGTTGTTCGGCTTACAAACAACTTGTAGTATAGTGGGGTTAACTAATTCTCTTTGACATTTCAATTAGAGCCTTTACTACCAGATCCTTGGGAGCCCTTTCATAGGCTCTAACCTGGCTCATCGGGACCTTCATCCTTTCTCTTCCAGAAAGCTATGTCTCTGTCAGCATCCCCTTCTTACTACCAAAACTATCAAGAGCCATGAAGGGTTTGAGATTTTGTCTCACTTGCTAGCTAACAAATTAGCCCACTACAGTTTCATAGATACTGGTTGATGATACAAGATCATAGAGAAGAACAAACCATGCAGAGGGAACAGCCAGTTCAGGAGTGTATCAGATATTTTCAATTAATCATAAAAAAAGTGGTATGGCTGGGATGACATTAGCAAGGGGAGAGTAATAGCATATAAATCTGAAGTTGCTTAGTTAGGAGATATAATTTTTGTGTCATTGGCATATAAATGAAATTGAAAAACATTAGAGTAGATCATGTCATCAAGGATGTATGATACTCATCTCATGCCCTGATCACTGGAGTACTCTGGCATTTAGAACTTGGGCAAATAGACTATGATGTAAATGGCACCCACTAGAATTGTGCAGGTCATATCTGACACAACCGTATCTGGTGACCTTCAGAATAACTATAAAAGAAGACAAGAGTAATTACAGGAGGAAAAATAATATCAGAAAGGGATATGCTGTATCATTCAAGAGTCAAGCGTAGAAAAGAATATTTAAGAGATTAATTTAACACAGCAAGTGGCTATTCAGGTGATAAAATTTGTTAAATGGCCATCCAGATGAGATTAGAAACAGAAAGATGCTAAACCAGCCCTAGCCTGGAATGAGAAAGGGAGAGGGCAGCATTCTAGGTAGTTAGAGCTTAGGGTCAGCTGGTGGAATTTGGAATCATGGAGGTCCCATCTATTAGGTGACTGTTGAGCTTGTAATGTTTCTCTTCGTTAATTTTAACTTGGATGCAAACATGGAGTGTTCCTGAGCAGAGGCAGATTATCATTATTCACAAACAAAGCAAACAATGACCACATGTTTCTTCACACCGTAAGTCTTACCCCTAGAGCAGTGTAATGAATCCAAGCCAAATGTCTTCTTCATATAAACTGTGTATCATAGACAAGAAATGTAAAATAATGTTTTTTCCATTTTTATATAGGAGAGAGACAGCTTTCCTCATTCCCTTCTGAAATGAAAGGGGCAAGAAACAACTTTTCTCCTTTGAGACACTATGAAAAATATCCTGAGTTCTTACCTTAACCTTTTGGAATATAAACGTATTAATATCTTTCCAAAATTCAGATAAACTCTGGGTGTCTCTGGCACTTATCACCTAGAGATTTCTCCAACCTCTGGGCTTTATACCATCTGAAATGTAAATACCTTGGGAGAAAATGCTTCAGTATTCTTGGCACCTTAGGGCTTAACCTACAGACCTCATCTGGGCCCCTTTGGCCCTCTGAAATCAGAGCAATTAGCTAGACTAATGGTTATAAATCTAATTCTCATGGTATAACAAGAGTAAAATGTTTCAGAGAGACATGAAAGCAAGTATTACAAGTCTTTATATTCCGTTATTTTCTATGTCTCAGGAATTAAGACTTTTCATAGGAACACTGAAAAATCTAAGTACCTGTTATTTCCTACCTACTTGGAGTCACATAAGTGTTAGAGTCAATGCCAAGTTTAACACCAGAAGGAAAGGGAGATAGAGAATAATATTCTGACTTCTCCTTTGCTCCTAGCTTCTGGTCTCAAACCAGGGTCTCCAGCTGGCTGAACTAAGCTGAAAGTCAGGTGCCCGGGAAAGACAACCTACAGAGATTTGGATTTTGTGTAACACAGAAGATAACAGAAAAACAACAACAACAACAACAACAAAAAAACACAAGGAAAGATAATGGGGGAAAATAAGCATAGGATTAGCACAAGTGTCATTGGAACAGATAAAGTAAGTGTTTGAAGGAGGTAAATTGATTATGTCAGCTATTGCTGAAGGGTCAAGTGAGATGTGGACTGAGAGCTGTCATTGGAATAAACAACCCTAACAAGAACTACTTTACTGGGGTCATGATGGGGAAAATGTGGGTTCAAGAAAGAATGGGAGAGATTAGTATCAGAGAATATATGCAATTTTCAAGAAACTTTGTCTTTTTTTTTTTTTTGAGTCAGATTCTCACTAGTGGTACAATTATGATACACTGTACCCTCAACCTTCTCAGACTACTGAGTAGCTGGGTTTACATTCACATACTACCATGGCCCAGCTAGTTGGTAACATTTTTATTTTAATTTTTTTTAGAGACAGGGTCTCACTATGATGCCTAAGCTGTCTTCAGACTCCTGGCCATGTGTCAAGAGTGGATAATATTAAAAATAATTAAAAAGTTGGTAATTCAGCAAATAGAAGACAGGTTTTGGAGCCATGTTCTCTAACAATATAAAAAGCTCCCTTATTTAGGAGCACAGGAATTCATCCTGGCTAATAGGAGAGCAGTGGAGTGTGGGCACTCAGGCTGGTTCTTGGCTATGTCTTTGTTCTCTCAAGTACATCTTTACTTGACCTGAGAAAAATCAACAATATAACAAATGAACATAAAACAAAATGAAAAATAGTAATTTAAGTAAATTTATTTCACTCAGTAAACCCATGCTCCAGAGTAAACATGAGATAAAAAATTTGAGTTTGTGGTGTCTTTTTCCTATCCCTCTTAGAATATGAACATCTAAATGAAATGAACAAGATTTCAGTGCTTAAATGAATAAGGAGTGATTTCTTTTCCTTTTTTTCTTTTTTAGCAAGGCTTTTACATTGTTTGCACCATCCTCTCTCCTCAGCCTCCCAAATCACTGAAATTACAGATGTGAAGTACTGTGCCTGGCTCAAGAAACTTTGTCTTAAAGGGCATAGAAAGGAGGGAATGCTAGAGTGATAACTGACAGTAGAAATGACAGCTGGGATGAGTTGTAGTTGTTGTTTTTGTTGTTGTTTAACATTAAAGACACAAGAGAATGTTTGTATGTAATGTGAATTATACTAAAAAGAATAAAAAAGCTAGTGATTCAGAAAAGAAAAGACAGTTTTTGGAACCATGTCCTCTAGTGGAATATAGAAAACTCCCTTATTTGGGAGAAAAGGATGTCCCTCCTGGCTAATAGGAGAGTGGTGGAGTGTGGGCACTGATGCTGGTTCTTAGCTATGTCTTTGTTCTCTTTACTCATCTTATCTTTTGTGTCTAGAATGTATTTCCTCTCCCTCTACATATCCAAATCCATTGCACTTCTAGCTAGCTGAAATCTCACTTACAGCTAACAAGTTGATACAGTAATATCACCTCACTCCTGAATTTCACCAGCTTGAATGACACACATCTAAGTAATGCCATTGAAAAGGGCATGGAAACAAAACATATCCTACACCTACGCTAGTGCAGTGTGTCTTCTGTTATTGATGAAAGATACTCTACATTGATAAATCCACTACAGTGCTCATTATGACCCATGTTATGGTGAACACTTAAGAAGGACATGATTAAAGTTGAATAAAATACTTGTATGTGTTCTCGTATAATTGTGATTACTGATAAGTATTAAGTGCAGGAGTTATATGAAGCAAAGGTATGAGGAAATGCCTAATGAGCTTCTTCTTGTAGGCAGCTGAGAATTAGGAAACTATGTATCAGGTCGAGAGTGCTGAGTTTCTTTGTTCAGAAGAGGATGCATGTAAGTTGAGGGAGATGTATTAGGTTTTATAATAAATACCTAAGAGATGCTTGGTAGAAGAGTTTGCAAAATTATAATTGCATAATTATGTATACTTGGGCATATGCTTTATGGGAGAAATACAAAGAAAATTTGCAAAAGGACTGGATTCAAGAATGCTGACTTGGTTATAATATATGTGAAGATACTGATGAAACAAAGATGCTGCAAAATGTTTACTTTCTTGTGACCACAGGACTGAGTTGAACCAAGAACCATTAAAATAGCAGGTGGGCTAAAATTTAATTGAATAGAGTGGTCCAAGTTGTCCTGGAGAGGGGTTCTTCATGTTCATGATAAAAGTCCTACGTAATTGAAATAAACTATACTTATGAACGTAACACATGGAACACATAGTTCACCTTAGGAAAAGTCGGGAGAAATTTGGTAGAGAGCTTTGCATGAAACAAAATAAGGATCATGGGAGGACAAACTTGAGATATAAATAAAAGGAATCACACTGAGTCTATTTGTTGATCATTTCTTGGGTACTGAAGATATAATGCCTCTCCTACTCATGCCGCCTACTTTACGGTAAAGAAACTAAATGTTAATGATTCCACATTGCCTACCCATGTGTAGGTAACATAGCTTCTGGAAGAAACTCAGGCTTGAAAAAAAATCAGAACTTCATTCTTTGAGGTACTCTTTAAGATTGTGAAAACTATGCCATCACTGCTCTTTTTGCTGCTATTTTCATCTCCTAACAGAATGCAAGAGGTTTGAGCTCTAAAGAAGTAGTAAAAGAATCAACAACTAACATTTTTGTGCCAATTATTGCTCTCCCAAGCTGTGTAGGTGTATTTCCTTCTCAATTAAGTGATAAGCTTCTTGAAGACAGTGATTAGGGCCTCATTCTTTATTTTTCTTAATGTCTGGGGTCAACAATTTCCTGTCCTAAGTGCATTTGGCTTCAGCAAATACATCTTTATCTGAGAAATCAACCCAATAACAAAGAAAAATAAAATAATAAATAGTAACTTAAATAACTTGATTTTATTCAGTAAATTGATTCTCCAGAGTAAACATGAGATCAAAGATTTGAATTTGTGGTTTCTTCTTCCTGACCCTCTCAGTACAAACATCTAAATGGAATGAGCAAAATTCCAGTATTTAAATGAGTAGGGAGTATTTTTTTTTCATTTTTTAGCAAGTCTTTTATGCCTAATAGGAAAACAAAAAGAGTGAAAGAAAGAAAAGAAGGAAGGGAGGGAAAGAAAGAGAAAAAAAGAAAAAAGAAGGAGCTCTTTTTTTCCGCACTGGGAAAAAATAATGCGGCATGGGCTTATGGTGAGAATTGTATTTCCAATATATTGCTCTTAGAAGGATTTTTTCAGGAGTAAATGTGGACAATATGTTACGTTTGCATACTGACTTTAAAGCCAAACTTTCCAAAGGCAGTAACATGAGCATATACACTAGTGACTGAATATTTAGAAATCTTGATCCACAAATACTTGGTTGCTTCAGTTTTTCTTTAGAGGTCTCTGATGTAATCCCTCCCATTTTGCACTATTTAGAAGCAAAAAATCTCATAATTCATTAAATTTATAAAGTCATTAACTCTAAGTAAAACACATCATTAATTTAATAACACTTTTGGGGTAAAATGAGGAACACCACATTAAAAATTAAGATATATGTCTTTTTAATGAACTCACATACATCACTGATTTGAAAATTAATTTTAAGCATGTAAGTATAATTTTTAATTCATGAATTTAATGCTTAAAAATGTAGGTCATAACAAAGAATACTAAATTTGGACAAACCTATGTTACTGTTCTTTGCCCAACTGGTAATTATTACTATTATTTTGATTCATAAATATTTACAAACCCAAGCTTTTAAAAAATATAAAATGTTACATCTACATAAAATGCCTTTGTTTTGCATGATGACATTTTAAAGGAAAATTTAAGTCATGCAGATATAGCAGATATAGCATGCATATATATTCATATATATGCTTTTAACTTAATATATTTTTAAAATCTCCAAGTTGTGTACAGATCTAGTTTATTCTGTTTCATTGCTATTTATTTACACCACAACTTACATATCTATTTCCTAACTACACATTGAAAGACTATTTATGTCTTTTTCTGATTTTTGTTTTTGTAAGCAACGTTTCCATAGCTGTGTTTTCTTGTGTAACATGACTATAAGTGCTTTCGTGAACAGAGTCACTGGCATCTTCCACTTTTGGTTTTAAGAAATTTTAATTGCCCACAAAACTGGATGCACCAATTTACCCATTCACCTGTTGTAAACATGAATTCTCCACAAATCTTGCCAACTCATGCTATTACCATTTCTGTTCTTCTTGCTGATAGGACATTTTCCTGAGTACAGGCAAAGATAATCAGATTGTCACACATTTACTTATATGTTTAATCAGCATTTTGATTTTCCATTCTGTGGACTGCCTCTCTATACTCTTGGACCATTTTTCTGCTAAGTATAAAAACTATCATTATACTTTGTTTATATTGATACTTGTAGCTAAATATATTTTCGGTTTTATATAGAACTTTGTTAGAAATGTTGCAAATATTTTCTTTTAGTCTGCCATTTGCATTTTAACTTTGTTACAGTGTATCTTGAAATAAAGAACATTTGAAGAAAATTTTAACTTTGATGCGATAAAACTCAACACTTTTCTTGATGAATTCTCTTGCCTTAAACAGATTTTCCCACTACAAGTTTTTATATATATATATATATATATATATACTCTTTAATATTTTCTGCAATAATTTTAAGCTTGTTTTAAATATGTGCTTTTGAGCCATCTGGAAATTTTTGCCTGTATGTTTTGAGATTAGAATTTTATTTTATTTTCACAGCACTGTTTATGGGCAAGTCTATCCTTGGTGTGCCCCTTTTTAAGTTGCCACATCTGCAAAAAGACAAATACTCACATGTCCATGAACCTCCTTCTGGAATTTGATCTATATGTCTTTTGCTCTGCCAAATCACACTGTTTAAATTACTATATATATCAATATGTCTTGAGATTTGGTATGATAATATCCCATCTTTATTTCTATTTTTTCCTTTCTAGAGTTGCACATTAAAATTTTATATATGAATTTTATAATCAACATGTTGGCTTCCATGAATAATCACTTTGAAATTTTGATTGGGCTTACACTAAATTTACACATTAATTTAGAGAGATTTAAAGTATTTACAATATAATAAACATGATATACCTCTCCAAACTTGCAGCTCTTTTAAAAATCTTAGCAGTAAAGTCATGTAGTTTTATTCAAAGCAACCTTATATATTTTTGTTTTGTTTGACTGCTAGGCTTTTTATATTTTTATTTCACTTATCTATTCATTTATTCAGTTATTAAACAAATATTTGTTGACTGCCTAATATGTGTCAAACATTATTTTAGATATTAAAGCTATAACCCTAGGAAACAAAACAAAAGAATTCTTAACTCACAGAACTTAGTCTAATGGGGAGACACAGAAAATAAAGAAACAATCAAGTCGATGCCTAACATGTCATATGGTTTTAAGTGTTATAAAGAAAAATACAGCTGGGTAGGGTACATAGAGAATTTCCTGGTTGAAGTTCAGGGTTATGGTTTTCTATAGGGTGTTGAAAGAAGTCTAATGATATATGATTTCTCACCTGAAGTGAGAAAGTAATCTATGCATGTGTCTGAGGGACAACATTTCTAGAAAGAGGAAATGACAAATGTAAAGCCTTTGAAAAAGGAAAATGCTTGACTCATTGGAAGAATTACAATATTCTAGTATGCCAGAAGGAATGGGAGAGACATAAAAGATGAAGTTAAACCAGAAGTCATCATCCAAATTACATAAGAACTTAGAAATTTTAAAGATTTTTGGTTTTGTTTTGAATGAGGTGGGATGGTAAAGGCCATTTAAGATAATTTCTCTGTTTAAAGAATAGCTTGCTGTTTTGTTAGAATAAAATAAAGGAGAGAAAGAGTCAAGGATGGAAACTAATAAAGAGGCTATGGAATAATATTGGTGATTAATTATGCTATACTCAGTATATTAATCCAGTATAGTATACTGGATCCAAGTGATAGCAATGAAAATAATAAGTGCTTTGATTATGCATTTGTTAATTAAATATGGTGGAATATAAAAGGAGGAAATCAAGAATAGCTTCAAGTTTGTTGACCCAAACAACTGGACCATTGATACTGCCTATACTCTAAAGGGGAAGAGCACAGAGGGAATAGGTCAATTGAGGGAAAATGCACTTTGAGATATGTGAATAGGAATCTCGATTCTTTCTATTTTTAATTTAGCAAAGTCGGTTTTTGAGACTATTATCTTTTGAACTTACATCTGATTATATTTCAAAAGCTCTGATTAGTTAAACTTGACAACTGAATCTTAGCTCTTCCTTGTTCGTTGTTCTTATTGCCTGCAAATATTAAAAAATAAAATTAAGCACTTACGTAACACTTACCAATAAATGGCTGTTCTAGGCTCTTTCTGTAAATGAGCTGTTTCAATCCTCATAGCAGCCTTACAAGGCAGGTATTAGGAGAATTATTGCTGTTTTACAAATAAGAAATCAAATGCAAAAGGATGTTAAGTAATTGGCTCAAGGTCACCTAGTAAGTATATGAAAGAAAGGTTTGAAACCAGACAATCTGGCTCCACACTAAAGTGATTAATTTTAATTACTACACTATACTGCTAAGCTATGGGTCCTAAGTTTTCCTTTTAAATCTTTGTATCTCTATTTCATTTTCTTTTCTCATTGCATCAGCTAGAAACACAAGCACAACTCAATAATCGGGAAAAGAGAAGGCATTCTTTATGTGTGATGTTTACTTTGTTGAGTTAAGGAAGTTCACTTTTATTTTGAATTCACAATTATGACTTTAAAATAATGAATTGGTAATGGATTTTACTGATTTTTCCATCTATAGAGATAATCACATATATTTTCCCTCTTAATCTATTAATCTATTAACTTAATAGTAAATCGCACTAATACTGGTTTTCATGCAGAAACACTTGCTACCTGGGATTTAACTGACTTGATTATAAAATATTATTAACATCCCACTGAGTATACTATTTTATTTAGGAGATCTTTCTTGTTTCAAAATTATATCATTGACTTTCAGCTTCATGCTTATCTGCTGTTTTTTCTAAGAATACTAGTTTCTTCAAGGTATGTCATAATTAATCCAAAAATCTGTGGCATTTCGGGTGTTGGCCATTTAACACATATTTCAGTGGTTTAGTTATAGTTACTCCAGTAAAATTCCCAATTTGTCTTGGACTAATTTTTTATAGTCATAATTTCACTGAAAATTTTATCTTTATGTTTTCAAATTTATTTTATTTAGAATTTTCTCTGTTACATAAAAAGGTATATACTTTATCAATAATTATACAGATTTTTAAAATTCCGAATGAAGAGGACTTATCACAAACCACACATATTTTTATTTTTCATAAATATATTTTGTAGTATTTTATTTTATTGATTTTTATTTTATTTGGCATAACTTTTAAAACTGAGGTTATTTTATCTCATTTCTGGCCCAGTTCATGATCACTGTTGAACTTTCTATGTAGGGCACTTATAGAAATGTCAGCTCTTGCCCTAAGTCAGTGTTGCTTCTACTCTAGCATCCAGGAAGAATGTTCCTTTCCTGGTCTTGTAGGAGCATGGTAACCAACCAAATGACCACTGTGCTTCCATGATGGCATGTTCCTTTTATGCATGAATCTGAATTCCTGCTTCTTGCAGATTCTACATTCTTATATATTTTTAGCACCACTTTGTATTCACAAATTTGTTTTTATAGCTTGTGCATCATTTCTGGAGTTAAGTTGCATTATGTGCTTTCTATGCATCTTGTTCTGTAAGACAATAAATAGCATTCATTTATCCATAAAATTCCATGCCATTTTTCCTTAGTATCTCAATATAACTTTGTTTTTAATTCTTATCATACTCAGAATGTGAAAACTTTGCTAAATGATTTTAAACTTCCAGGGCTTATTCTAGTGACGTGTTCCTTTCTCTATAATACTAATCACAATAATCATATTTTATCATGCTTCATGCTTTTAAGGTTAAATGCCTGATTTTAAGGCACATGACAAATACAGAATACATTTAAACTTTAGGAACTGGCTACTCATTCTTCTGGCTCTTGTACCTATACTACCATGGTTGATTAGTCTTAGGATGGTACCTGACTCCAGTCAGAATAATCACAGTCCTCTTTTCTTCTTCATAGTTGATTGGTCTAGGGATGGGCACTTATCTTAAGATGGGCCAAAGAGGATTTTAAACTTCAAAAATAATGTTGAAACCCCCTACTCTCCCTTCTCTCAGTAAAGAAGATATACATATTCATATTTTTTCTAAGCATAGATTAAGGAGTAAAGAACAACAGCATAAAACAGAGAAAAGAATTAATTAGTTGCTCAGAGAAGCAGAAAATGAGACAAAAAAGCAGAAGCTCTCGAGTGCTCAAATATATGGTTGAGTTGTATCCCTGGTTTACCTAATCTCAAGTTTGCAAGCTATCTAATGATTATGGTTTAAACAGGATTTTTGTCACTTGCAAACCAAATAAATCTAAATAATTTCATAATATTTTGGTATTCTGTTCTAGTTATTTTAAATTAGAGTTTTTTGTCCTGTTTGTTTAGTCTGTTTTTGTTCTCTTCACTGAGTTATGCTTGTTAGAAATTAAATGATTTCACAGGTTAATGTTGAACTATGATGGATGGCCTTATGAAATACATTATTCAGTCCCAATACTGTCTTCTGACCTTCAAAATCCTGTGGTGTAGTGCAAATGCTTTGGCAATTCCAACTGCCTTAATTTACATTGTTTAGCATGTATCAAAAATTTTTGTGTCAATACTGAATTTTACAAAATTATGATCTACAGCAGATTTCTATAATTTTAATTTGCCTTACCATCCATTTTGAATACAGGTTTAACTTTCTAATACCAAAAGCAGGACTTACTCACCCTTCACACAGTTCCCAGCTCTCTGCCTCCTCCCAGTTTCCCAATGTGCTTAATCCATGTATCTGTCTGACATACAGCTATTTCCTTGTAACCATCTCCTCCAGGACATGCAGATACAAACTATTTGACTTACTCCGCTGACCCTGCATCCCACATGGTCTGTGAAGGTAAGCCACAGTAATCATGATCAATCACAGCATGACCCAACATGACTTACCATTTGCCTGCTTCAAACCCACCAGTTAGAATTCTCTGCAGGAAATCTGCTTGGATAATGCCCCAGCCCCCCATAAAGGCCCAGGTCCATAGGTCCGTCACTCTTTGGCTCCCCACCTGCTGGCTGAGTGCATTGCTCCTGCCATCTTCCTATTGGCATTTGTTGGCATCCTCTTCTCTTGTAGATCTGTGAGTAATAGACTGCTTCCGTTATTTTATGCGTTTTTGTTGCGTTGATACCTCCGTGTCTCACTGGACTGACACACTTGGATCTAACTTTATCCCTGGTCAAGCCTCTCCTATAGAGTGATTATCCTGGCAGGAATAAACTGGACACAGGTCATACAGGAGCCACAAAAGTCTCTGCTGGTATAAACAAGTTTCCTGTGAGAGGGACACCTGGTCATGGGTCAACACTTAAACATTAGGCAGTTGCCAGGGTAAAAAAGTATCCCACAAAAGGCACACTGACAAAATCTAGAGTCCAGCCTAAGTAGGGCTTGAGTTTATAGCCACTCTCCTGTGACAGATCTCAAGACCAAATTAGGACAATGGAACAGAATCGGAGACATTTTAAGTTAAAAGAGGGATTGGGGATGAAGTCAGACTGCTCGTCGTGCCTCAAATAAAAATGATTCAACAATGTTGACAATTAGGTGAGCTGACCCATTTCAATGGCTAAGTTTGGTCACATACACAGAATGACAACAGTCTGTAATCACAATGTACCCCCCCGCCTAGTAGCTACAGAATGTCTTTTGACATTAATTACAAGTCACATTGTAATATTAGAATCTCCAAAATGTGAATTTAAAAAAGAAATTTTGTGTTTAGACCTGTGAACATGTGTTGGTCTTTTAGAGAGGCCAGGAACCATGACTGTTAGACTCAAGTTAAATTAAATACACTTTTTAATAGTTTTGCCCCTATCAAAATTTAGTTATACTTCAGATTATTCAAAATTAAAATCATCAGTCTCTTTTTACTTGTCAGTTCATTTTCCTCTTAGGAATTCAGCTAGTTAAGCACATCAAACCAGTAGTCTTTGTTCTTCAATCAGAATTAATCATTACACATGCTGCAGAGGCGGGTAAGTGGCCAATTGTAAAGCTATATATAGCCCTCACTTTCTTTTTTTCTGGTTCGTTTTGTTCTCTCTCTCATAACTTTTAATAAGTTCCTCCAGTTTTAGGATTTCTCTGTTTCTCTGCAGTTTTTTTCCTACAATATTATTTGATCTACCTTTACACTTACTCTGTGTTTCCAGGAGTACCTCTTTAGGCAGCTAGCATTATGTTTAGGTAATGAGAGAGATGGATAATGCCATAATTGGTTTTACAACACCTTGGGGAATTAATAGATTTAATTTATCAAGTAAATTTTAAAAAATAATTTTCTTGATCATAATTTACACAGTATTTATTAGGTAAGGCTCATATGTGTGATAATTTTCTAAAAGAACACTTACCTTACTTGATTGTAATTTACACAGTACTTATTAGGTAAGGCTCATGTGTGTGATTGTTTTCTAAAAACAAACACTTAAATTTAAATAGCAATATTTAAAATGAAAACTGAATTTGTTGGAGATTTCTTTAAAATTATTATAACATTAGTTATCACCTGAATTCTCAATAAATATATATATGAAATTCAAAACTTCACATAATTAAACAGAATTGATAAAATAGTATCAGATGAAAAATTTTGTAACTTATCTGAGCTGTTTTACAATAGTCAAAAAGATTCATCTGAAAACTAAATTGATAATATCAGTTAGTCTTTCTCTATGAATTGATAGGGCATTATCTGTTTTTAATATGAATAAATTGTACAGAATAGATTTAAATAAAATTAGGTTTTTTGCCTGAAATTTTATAAATATAAATTTAATAAATATGAAATTTTATTTTCTAGAGAGTTTTTCTTTTTCCTGACTTAAGTAAAATTTGTGTGTTATAAATCAATTAAGAGGACAGACAAATGTTTAATTTAAATTATATTGGACATAGAACATTTATAAGGTAAACTGGATGTGAGTTTTGGATGCTAGAAATCTCCCTCATTTACCTAGAACACAGTTTACACAAGACTGACATACATGATAGAATTTGGGGAATATAATGATATTACTATATAGAACATACCTTAGAACCCTCAGTCTTCCAATTGGTTATTACTTATTATGGGGACATTTTCATAAGACATTCCCCCTTAAATTCTGGCCTTCTTTCAAAAGAGGTATTCTTAATCTTTTACTCCTTGTTGGTCAGCCTCCAGCCCCTCATTTCTTGATCACTTTATGCATGGCAGTTTAGCACTCCTCCCTATTCCTCTTCCCAAACTGGACCTCAGATAGGTCTTTCAATATCTAAATGCTTTTTAAAGTTCTTAACTTTAGAAGTCTATCTGTAGTAGATTTTTACAATCAGTAGGAAATTTCTTTGCCATTTACAGACATTGCTAATTTTTTAATGTGATGAGCTTTGGAGGGATTTCTGTATCTACCACCCAGATCAATCATAAGAGTTCAGGTTGGGGATGGAGACTATTGTTAAAATAATCATTTGAAAATTCATTCAAGAAAATTTAACATGTGAACAATACATCAGGCATTGTGTTGGGCATTCAATTGTAAACAAAAACTATATGGCTCCTGCCCAAATGTAGCTTACAAGCAGGTATTAAAGAAAACAACATAGTAATTCTTAATGAGAAAGAGTCACTGTCCTTGAGTCCACTTGCAAGTAATTTTTAAACGCACATTTTGAATAGAGAATATAGTAAACTTGTTGATCTGCTATGAGATTTAGACTTAAAGCAGGACAGTTTTAAAGATCATCAATAAATGTTGGCTTTCTAACAAGGTTGACTAAGAACTCACATTACGATTTGAGGAAGAAGAAAAAGGGTTCATAGAGAATGGAACAGATTTAATGTTTATATGCCAGTGTTCTCTATATACAAATGTCCAGTTAGAAAATGGAAAGCTAAATATTCATCTAGATGTAAAATGTAGTGTTAGGAAGGGTTAAAAGGCAACTGCACATAGTTCTTATACACAGGGATTTAAGCTCAAGGCACAAGATCCCTCTTCAGCAACAAACGTTCCTGGCCTAAATGTTCATTCCTTAAGCCTGCACCGAATGGAAATTTTTTTTTTTTTTTTTTTTTTTGAGGGATTCTTGCTCTGTCACCCAGGCTGGAGTGTAGTGGCACCATCTCAGCTCACTGCAACCTCTGCCTCATGGGCTTATGCGATTCTTGGGCTTTAGTCTCCTGAGTAGCTGGGATTACAATGCTCACCACCGCGCCTGACTAATTCTTGTATTTTTAGAAGAGACGGGGTTTCACCATGTTGGCCAAGCTGGTCTCGAACTCCTGATTTCAAGTGATCATCCTGCCTCGATCTCCCAAAGTGCTGGGATTACAGGCGTGAGCCACCATGCCCAGCCATGGAAAATAATATTTGATGTCTCTTGTGTACAGATATTTTCAGCTACAGGTCCTTGGCATTCCCTTTGCACTTGTGGTGCGACCTAATTGTTACAGACTCTCTTCTCCTGTTTCACTTTCCCAAACCATTCAAATAAAAGATATTTAAAAAAGCATCATATAAAATGTTATGGTATCAAAAAAAAAAGAAAGGAAGAAAGAAAGAAAAAAGAAAAGAAAGGCAGTGACTCATGCCTGTAATCCTAGCACTTTGGGAGGCCACAGTGGGCGGATCACCTGAGGTCAGGAGTTTGAGAGGAGCCTGGCCAAAATGGTGAAACCCTGTCTCTACTAAAAATACAAAAATTAGCTGGGCATGGTGGCACACGACTGTGGTGCCAGCTACTTGGGAAGCTGAGGCAGGAGACTCCTTTGAACTTGGGAGGCCGAGGTGCAGTGAGCTGAGATCATGCCACTGCACCCCAGCCTGGGCGACAGAGCAAGACTCTGTCTCAAAAAGTAAATAAATAAATAAATAAATACAATAAAATAAAAAGAAGGAAAAGAAAAAAAGTGCCCTAACATATACAAAGACCTTAGAATCTTTTACAAAAATAATTAAAAAAAAAAAAGCCAGTAAGAAATGTGACTCTGAAAGTAGTAAAAAATAATAATAATAATAATAAAAATCACAGGATAATAGCAAGACATAGGCAAAGTGGTAACAAAAGCAGATGAGAACAATTGAACAGACATAGAGAGGCATTAACAGTGCTAGAGAAGATACTTATATTTGAGGTTTTACATGTGCATGCCAGTTTTCAAAATGAAAAATCTTGAATCCTTTAAAAACTATTTTAAAAATGAAGTGTTCATTCCTGGAGATTCTCTTTGATCTAGAATAAGGTATTATACCTAGAATTTTATTTTTCATTTTATTTAAGTATTTTGCCTCAAACTCTTACCCAGCAGTTATTTCATTTTGTAGTTGAATCTTCTGTTATTTAACTTTTTAAAAGTATGCTTTTACACATGTTTAAAGACCTCAGAAATGGCTGTTTTATGCCCTTAGTATTTTTTTTCCTTAATATTGGGGGAAGCAAAAAATAATTGAAGACAAATGTTTTAGCACACCATATGAGGGTGAGAATTAAGAATCATTACATTTTCTAAGCAGAGTGAAATAAAAATATTAACAATTTCTTATTTTATGGATGCACATAAACACTAAAATTATCAAATGAGGGAATAAATTTTAAAATATTTTGAACATTTTAGTATTTAACCAATCAGATAGCATGTTTTAATGGACTTTATTTATTAGAAAGTTTTTAGTTTTACAAAACAGTTTCACAGAGTATGAAGAGTTTCCAGCTACCTTCTTTACCACCAACCACACAAAGTCTTATTATTATTAACATCTTGCATTTGTATAGAACATTTGTATTAAATGATGAATCAATATTAATATATTATTATTAACTATGGAACATAGTATTAATATTTGGGTTCACTCTTTGTCTTGTGTACCTCCATGGGCTTTACAAAAACATCATTATGAATCCAACATTACAGTATCACACAGAATAGTTTTACCACCCTAAAATCCTCTATGCTTCTCCTATTTATCCCTTCCCCCAACCCCAAAGCCCTGGACATCCCTTATCTTTTTACTCTCTCTACAGATTTTTCTTTAGGAGTTGTCATATAATTGGAATTATGCAATATGTAGTATTTTCAGACTGTCTTCTTTCACTCAGCAATATGCATTTAAGATTCCTCCAAGTCTTTTAATAGTTTATTAGGCCATTTCTTTATATCAATGATTCTTTTTCTATTGAATGAATGTACCATAGTTTGTTTTTC
The DNA here is from genome assembly GCF_028885625.2 of Pongo pygmaeus. NCBI lineage: Eukaryota > Metazoa > Chordata > Mammalia > Primates > Hominidae > Pongo > Pongo pygmaeus. Next base: position 147,386,391 of record NC_072376.2, read on the forward strand.
TATTTACCTATTAAAGAACACTTTGGCAACTTTTGATTTTTGGCAATTATGGGTAAAACTACATTTGTGTGTAGGCTTTTTGTATAAACATAAATTTTAATCAAATTGAGTAAATATCTGGTTTCTCTTGCTGGATCATATGGTAAGCCTATGGTTAGCTTTGTAAGAAACCATAAAGCTGTCTTTCAAAATGGCTGTTTTATTTTCCACTCCCACCAGCAATGAATGAGAGTTCCCCTTCACTGCTTCACATACTTGTCAGCACTTGGTACTGTCAATGTTTTGGATTTTAGGCATTCTCACATATATGTGGTGGTAACTCATTGTTTCAATTTGCAATTCCTGAATGATAAATTATATTGAATATCTTTTATATATATTTATTTGTTATCTGTATGTTTTCTTTGATGAAGTGTCTGTTCTGATTTTTACTCATTTTAAAATTCAGTTGTTTATTGTCTTATTGTTGAGTTTTAAGAGTTATTTGTATATTTTGGATAGTAGTTCTTTATCGGTTGTGTTTCACAAAGATGTCCCTATCTGTTGCTTGTCTCTTCATTATCTTAACAACATCTTCACAAAGCAGAAGTTTTTATTTTAGTAAACTCTAACATTTCATTCTTTCTTTCATGTATTGTGTTTTTGGTGTTATAGCCAAAAAGTCATTGGTAAATCCAAAGTGATCCATATGTACTCCTAACTTATCTTCTAGACCTGTGAGAGTTTTGTATTTTACATTTAGATCTATGACTTACCTTGTTATTTTGCATAAAAGGTGTAAGTTCTGAGCCTAGATTCATTCTTTTTTTTTTTTTTTGCACGTGTATTTCTAGTTGTTCCAGCAACATTTGTTGAAAGAGCTGTCCTTTATCTATTGAATTAATTTTGCTTCATTGTCAAAGACTAGTTGACAATATATTTGTGGAACTATTTCTGGCCTCTCTATTTTATTCCATTCATCTATTTGTCTATACTTTCACAAATACTATATTTTTTGCTAGTAAGTAACTTTATAGTAAGTCCTTAAGTCAGGTAGTAGTGCCAGTTCTCTGACATTTATGTATTTGGTATTGTGTTGCCAATCTGTTTATTTTACATTTCATATAAACTTTAAAAATTACAAAGTAACTTTTTGGTGTTTTTATTGGGTCTGCATTAAATCTGTAAATCAAGTAGGAAAAACTGACAATATAAAAATATTGACTCCTCCTATCCATGAACATGGAATATCTATTTAGATCATTGATTTTGTATGTATTTCTTTGCACACATTTTGCTAGATTTATAACTAAGTATTTTCTTTACTTTGGTGCATATGTAAGTGTTGGTGTGTTTTTAACTGCCAAATATGTTAACCTTTTATCCCACAATCTTGCTGTAATCTTCTATTAGTTCTAGACACTTTTCAAATTTGTATATTGTTTGGGATTTTCTAGTTAGACAAATCTAGAAAATCTGTCATCTGTCAGCAAATATATCTGTCATGTGTGAACAAAGATAATTTTATTTCTTCCTCTCTTATCTGCATTCCTTTCATTTCCTTTTCTTATCCTTTTGCATTAGCTAGGATTTGTAGAATGATGCTAAACAGTAGTGGTGAGAGGGGACATTTTTGCTTTGCTATTGATCTTCTTGGAATATCATCAAGTTTCTGTCAATAAGAATCTCTAGGTTCTTGTTTTTCTGTTTTTCTGCCTTTTGTATAAATTGAGCATTTTTGTATGATTCCATTTTATCATTTCAATTGACTTATTATCTATACTTCTTTTTGAATAGAAGTAATTTTAGGTCTTAAAAACATTTTAGTAATATAATAAAAATTATAATTTATTAAAAGATTAAATATTATATAAAACTTATCATATAAAAAGTGACATTCTTTCCACCTTCAAAGAATAAACTTTAATTACCCTGACTCATTACTTGTAAAAACATCCAAGTAAAAACAATATGATACCTGCATGCTTTTCAGATATGCTTCTCTGATATATGAAGAAAATTAGAAACATTGTTAACACATGAAAAGTAGTTAAACTATCAGTATGCAACACTATGAATAACTTCTCTTTTCAGATTTCTTGGAGAACCCTGGAAATTATTTGAGGTAACCTGTATTTCCATATTTTTGTTGAAACCAAACATATTATTTACAGTACAGCTTAACTTGTCTTGACAAAGAATCTCAAAATATACATGGCTCAAATAAGAAAAAATTTATCTTTTTGATTATTAATACATAATAGTTCAGAAAAAGTGAAGCTGCAGCTTCATGAGCTCATTAAGTGTTTCCAACTTTGAATCCTGTCACTCCACCTTCCTCAGAGTGGTGCCCTTATCTACATGGTCAAAGCTGTTGTCACTATCACAAAAATATTTCAGCCTCCAAGAAAGAAGAAAGACAGTGAGGGCCAAGGGAAAATTATTTCAGAGTTGCTTGCTTTTCTTCTACTCACATTCCACCCGTAAGAACTTAGCCACATGGCCATATGTAGTTGCAAGTCAGGCTGGGAAATATGCTGTTTGGCTGAAAAGCCATGTTGCATAACTAAGACTTACAAGCAAAGGGTGAGGTGTTTCTATAGCAAAATAAATAAAATAGGATAGTAGAACAAATAGAATAATGACATTGAGTGCTCAATTTTATAAAACAAGTACTATATATGTATATATGTATATATGTATACATGTGTATATATGTATATATGTATACATGTGTATATATGTATATATGTATATATGTGTATATGTGTAAATATGTATATATATGTGTATATGTGTATATATGTATATATGTGTATATATGTGTATATGTGTATTATGTGTATATGTGTATATGTGTATATATGTATATATGTATATATGTGTATATATGTGTATATATGTATATATGTATATATGTGTATATATGTGTATATATGTATATGTGTATATATGTATATATGTACATATGTATATATGTGTATGTGTGTATATATGTGTATATATGTGTGTATATATGTGTATGTGTGTATATGTGTATATATGTATATATGTATATATGTGTATATATGTATATATGTATATATGTGTATATATGTATATATGTGTATATGTGTATATATGTATATATGTGTATATGTGTATATATGTGTGTATATATGTATATGTGTGTATATATGTATATGTGTGTATATATGTATATATGTGTATATATGTATATATGTGTATGTATGTATATGTGTGTATATATGTATATGTGTGTATATATGTATATGTGTGTATATATGTATATATGTGTGTATATATGTGTATATGTGTATATATGTGTATATATGTATATATGTGTATATATGTGTATGTATGTGTGTGTATATATGTGTATATATGTGTATATATGTGTATATATATATTTATATATATATATATAAATTTTTTTGAGACAGAGTCTTGCTGTGTCATCCAGATTGGAGTGCAGTTGCCTGATTTTGGCTCACTGAAACCTCCACCTCTGGGGTTCAAGCAATTCTCCTTCTTCTGTCTCCCAAGTAGCTGGGACTACAGGTGCATGCTGCCATGCTTTGCTACTTTTTTGTATTTTTAGTAGAGACAGGGTTTCACCATATTGGCCAGGCTGGTAGCAAACTCCTGAGCTCAGGCAATCAGCCCACCTCAGCCTCCCAAAATGCTGGGATTACAGGTGTGAGCCACCGCTCCTGACCTGTTTATATATATTTAATAATAGAAAAACAATAGAATTGTATCAGTTGATGTCACTGTAAGATTAATTTTCTATTATTTACTTAGTGGTAAAGATTAAACTTTGAAATGTTACATTATATTCTGTATTTTAAATTCTCTATACAATGGAAATCAGGTAATATATTACAGCTTTATAGCAGAGTATCCAGAAAGAGTAGTAGGAATACAGACAGTCCCAACTTACAATGGTTTACCTGACAATTTTTCAGCCTTATGGTGGTGCAAAAGCAACATGCATTTGGTAGAAATTCTACTTCAAATTTTGAATTTTGATCTTTTTCCAGGCTAGCAATTTGTGGTATGATTCTCTCTCAGGATAATGGGCAGTAGCAGCAGGCCACAGCTCCCAGTCAGCACGTGATCACAAAGATAAACAACCATATGATATCCTATACTTTATTATAAAATAGGCTTTGTGTTAGAAAATTTGCCCAATTTTAAGCTAACATAAGTGTCTTGGGCACGTTTAAGGTAGGCTAGGCATAGCTATGATGCTGGGTAGGTTAGTTGTATTAAACATATTCTCCACTTTTAATATTTTCAACTCAAGGTGGGTTTATCTGGGTGTAACTGCATTTGTAAGTTGAAGAACATCTATAGTAGTATTACTGTTACTACACAAACATGAATACATGTAAAGCCTGCAGGTAATACCTATCAAGATTGACTAAGGCATCAGTTATGTACTGTCTGTAAAGTATCTAAGGACTTATGGCACACTCAAAATTGAATATCAAATCTCAAAAATGAGCCAAATTATACAGAACAATTGTACTATTATTTGTTTTGCTGTAGAATTTTCTTGGTTTTTATTTATGCTTACAACATTAGCAAAGATTAAAGCTAAAAGCTTTTGAAAATATGTATGTGGATTTCTGTGTGTGTATACATTCACCTACATGGAGACAAAATATCTAAACTAGTTTATTCTAACAAAGGTAAATGTGACACAGATCACTGAAAAGATTTAATGAGATTAAATCAAATTAATTATAACTGTATCTATGGCATTAAATCCCCCAAAACTGCCTCCTGGCATTGCAGAGACCTTGGCATGTGTGAGTTTAGGTCACACTACTCAAAATCAAGAAGCTGATAGGTTAGATTTTCTTCCTGAGATTTCACTCATTAGCCATACCAGAATACTTAGTACAACAGGCCACTCTGCTTGAATTCCCAAACAACACATGACTTTGAAATATGATCGCTTCATAACTCATTGAAAGTGTCTAAATACATGTACCTGGCATAATAGGCCAAGGATGACAATTTAGGCAGAAGAAATTGTTTCTCCTCTCTGTCACATATTTTTGATACGTTTACAAATTGCTAACAGCAGCTTCAGATTCCATTTTTTACTTTTTTTTTGTTGCACTACTATCAACTGGGTTCTATTCACTTATTAAGTATTTTTTAGACATTATAATATCCTTTTGATAGGTTTCAAATTGAATGAAAATATTTACAGAAATAAAAAATCTTTGCCTTAATTAGAAGATAAAGCAACATTTTCTTAAGCAACTGATATTTTTACACGTATTCATTATTTTAATATTGATTTATGATTTTTGTCTCTTTATCATTATAGAGTTTTAAGTTAATGTACTGCTTTTTTTCAGAATATGTTTAATGCTCCCTAACAACTCTAAAGAAAAGATGGGCTATTTAAGAATTTACATCAGTTCTAAACTCTGTCTATTAGGAAGAGGTGGAAATAAAATATTCTGCACTCTTAGAAAACATATAAGGTAATTTAGAGGGCAATCCAAAAAATGCATAAGACACTGTGAATATTGTATATGAGTGTCCCAAACTGTTTAAAATCTGTTCCCCATATACTGTCAAGCAATATATTCTCTCTTTTTTTTTTTTTTTTTTTTTCAGAGTGCTCAGTTTCCTGAGGGCAGGGACAGAAGCAAGCAAGCATGGCAGCTATCAGGAGTGAGGGCAAGTTTCTCCCATTTTGCTCCCACAATTAATGTGTCCTTTTCAGAAAAGTTGGACAATATTGACAAGTAGAAATGAACACTGTTGATATTCTTATGGATATACGTAAAATTTCTCTTATGAAAATTTATAAATGTACTTTTTTGATAAATTTGGACCATATTATAACTTATTTGACAATATCTCATAAATGTACTTCCATGTCAAAATAGACATAGGTCATTTTAATGAATATTATTCTATCATATAAATAAAATAATTTAGCCATCTGCTATTGCTGAACATTTAGGTTATTATTTGTTTTCAAATAAGCAGTGATAAACATTCCTTCACATATGCTTTACATAGCTGTTCAGTTATTTTCTTGAAATATATTCCACATAGTAAAATGCTGAGTAAAAAGGTGTAAGTGTGTGTGTGTGTGTGTGTACATATACTTTTTCAAAAAAGATCATTAGATACATAGGACCAATCTAGGAGAGGGCTGGTTTCCCCATGTTTTCCTGGACTGATTCCTCTCTTTAAATTTTTGATAATTTGATTGATGAGAAAATGGAAGTACATTTTTTTTTACTATACTTTAAGTTCTGGGGTACATATGCAGAATGTGAATGTTTGTTACGTAGGTGTACATGTGCCATGGTGGTTTGCAGCACCCATCAATCCATCATCTACGTAAGGTATTTCTCCTAATGCTATCTCTCCCCTAGCCCCCCAACTGCCGACAGGCCCTAGTGTGTGATGTTCCCCTCTCTATGTCCACATGTTCTCATTGTTCAACTCCCACTTACAAGTGAAAACATGTGGTGTTTGGTTTTCTGTTCTTGTGTTAGTTTGTTGAGAATTATGGTTTCCAGCTTCATCCATGTCCCTGCAAAGGACATGAACTTGTCCTTTTTATGGCTGCATAATATTCCATGGTGTATATATGCCACATTTTCTTTATCCAATCTATCATTGATGGGCATCTGGGTTGGTTCCAAGTCTTTGCTGTTGTGAATGGTGCCGCAATAAACATATGTGTGCATGTGTCTTTATAGTAGAATAATTTATAATCCTTTGGGTATATACCCTGTAATGGGATTGCTGGGTCAAATGATATTTCTAGTTCTAAATCCTTGAGGAATCACCACATTGTCTTCCACAATGGTTGAAGTAATTTACATTCTCACCAACTGTGTAAAAGCATTTCTATTTCTCCACATCCTCTCTAGCATCTGTTGTTTCCTGACTTTTCAGTGATTGCCATTCTAACTTCTGTGAGATGGTATCTCATTGTGGTTTTGATTTCCATTTCTCTAATGACCAGTGATGATGACCACTTTTTTCATATGTTTGTTGGCTGCCTAGATGTCTTCTTTTAAAAAGTGTCTGTTCATATTCTTCACCCACTTTTTGATGGAGTTGTTTTTTTCTTGTAAATTTGTTTAAGTTCTTTGAAGTAAAACACTCCTCAGCAAATGCAAAAGAATGGAAATCATAACAAACAGTCTCTCAGACCACAGTGCAATCAAATTAGAATTCAGGATTAAGAAACTCACTCAATACTACATGACTATGTGAAAACTGAACAACCTGCTCCTGAAAGACTACTAAGTAAATAACGAATGAAGGCAGAAATAAATAAGTTCTTTGAAATGAATGAGAACAAACACACAATGTACCAGAATCTCTGTGACACATTTAAAGCAGTGTGTAGAGGGAAATTTATAGCACTAAATGCCCAGAAGAGAAAGCAGGAAAGATCTAAAATCAACATTCTAAAATCACAATTAAAAGAACTAGAGAAGCAAGAGCAAACAAATTCAAAAGCTAGCAGAAGATAAGAAATAACTAAGATCGGAGCAGAACGGAAGGCGATAGACATGAAAAACCTTCAAAAAATCAATGAATCCAGGAATTGGATTATTGAAAAGATCAGCAAATAGACAGCTAGCCAGACTAATAAAGAAGAAAAGAGAGAAAAATCAAATAGACACAATAAAAATGATAAAGTGGATAGCACCACCGATCCCACAGCAATACAAACTACCATCAGAGAATACTATTAACACCACTGTGCAAATAAACTAGAAAATCTAGAAGAAATGATTAAATTCCTGGACACATACACCCTCCCAAGACTAAACCATGAAGAAGTCAAATCCTTGAATAGACCAATAACAAGTTCTTAAATTGAGGCAGTAATTAATAGCCTACAAACCAAAAAAAGCCCAGGACCAGAGGAATTCACAGTCAAATTCTACCAGAGGCACAAAGAGGAACTAGTACCATTCCTTCTGAAGCTATTCCAATCAATAGAAAAAGAGGGAATCCTCCTTAACTCATTTTATGAGGCCAGCATCATCCTGATACCAAAACCTGGCAGAGGCACAACAACAAAAAAGGAAATTTTAGGCCAATATCACTGATGAACATCAATGTGAAAATCCTCAATAAAATACTGGCAAACCGAATCCAGCAGCACAACAAAAAGCTTATCCACCAGGATCAAGTCAGTTTCATCCCTGGGATGCAAGGCTGGTTCAACATATGGAAATCAATAAACGTAATCCATCACATAAATAGAACCAATGATAAAAACCACATGGTTATCTCAACCAATGCGGAAAAGGCCTTCGACAAAATTCAACAGCCCTTCATGCTGAAAACTCTCAGTAAACTAGGTATCGATGGAACGTATCTCAAAATAATAAGAGCTATTTATGACAAACCCACAGGCAATATCATACTGAATGGGCAAAAACTGGAAGCATTCCCTTTGAAAACCGGCACAAGACAAGGATGCTGTCTCTCACCACTCCTATTCAATATAGTATTGGAAGTTCTGGCCAGGGGAAACAGACAAGAGAAAGAAATAAAGTGTATTTGATTAGGAAAGGGTAAGTCAAATTGTCTCAGTTTCCAGATGACATGATTGTATATTTAGAAAACCCCATCATCTCAGCCCACAATCTCCTTAAGCTGATAAGCAACTTCAGCAAAGTCTCAGGATACAAATCAATGTGCAAAAATCAGAAGCATTCCTATACACCAAAAACAGACAGAGAGCCAAATCATGAGTGAACTCCCATTCACAATTGCTACAAAGAGAATAAAATACCTAGGAATCCAACTTACAAGGGATGTGAAGGACCTCTTCAAGGAGAACTACAAACCACTGCTCAAGGCAATAAGAGAGGACACAAACAAATGGAAAAACATTTCATGCTCATGGATAGAAAGAATCAATATTGTAAAAATGGCCATACTGCCCAAAGTAATTTAATAGGTTCAGTGCTATCCCCATCAAGCTATCATTGGCTTTCTTCACAGAATTGGAAAAAACTACTTTAAATTTCATGTGGAACCAAAAAAGAGCCCGCATAGCCAAGACAATGCTAAATAAAAAGCACAAAGCTGGAGGCATCATGCTACCTGACTTCAAACTATGCTACAAGGCTACAGTAACAAAACAGCATGGTACTGGTACCAAAACAGATATATAGACCAATGGAATAGAACAGAGACCTCAGAAATAACACCACACATCTACAACCATCTGATCTTTGACAAACCTAACAAAAACAAGCAATGGGGAAAGAATTCCCTATTTAATAAATGATGTTGGGAAAACTAGCTAGCCATATGCAGAAATCTGAAACTGGATCCCTTCCTTACACCTTCTTCAAAAATTAACTCAAGATCAGTTAAAGACTTAAATGTAAGACCATAAAAACCCTAGAAGAAAACCTAGGCAATACCATTCAGGACATAGGCATGGGCAAAGACTTCATGACTGAAACAGCAAAAGCAATGGCAACAAAAGGTAAAATTGAAAAATGGGATCTAATGAAACTAAAGAACTTCTTCACAGCAAAAGAAAGTATCATCAGAGTTAACAGGCAACTTACAGAATGGGAGAAAATTTTTGCAGTCTATCCATCTGACAAAGGGCTAATATATTCTCCTTTCTTATGTGAGGCAATCACAAAGGACTACTTTCAATCTCATACTACTGTAACAGTGAAATAAGTGTGTCCTTTCTCCACTCTTTCTCCAATTATAATAAAAGACATATATCTTTTTAGGTCAAAGGTAATTTTTTTATTTGTGTTTTGGGACTGTTTTTCCCCACTCTGGAACACCACTGACAAAACTTTCTCATATGTAATCAATTATTTCTCCTTAGGGGCATCTTCCCTTTAACACATAAAGAGACACAGATCAACCCATTACACAAATAAACAAAAACAGCAATGATGACAAAACAAATTATCTCCAACTATAATATCTCTTCATACTTACAATCATAATTACTCAAAAAGTTTTTGCATTTCTTTTTGCCTCACCTTATTACACAACTCCATGTATTCTACGATCTGTGCTGCCGCCAAAATTTAAATTATTTTTGCAAGAATTGAAAATGATTTCAGTATTACTAGTTAAGTGTGAACTCCTCAGTCATTTTTCTAATTGCTCTATTAGAAGCAACTTAGTTATTCTTTCTCAGCTTTTCATATCTTGACTGTTGTCACACCACTCTCCTGATTAGTATTTTTTAATTCAATTGTATCTTTGAAGACTCCATATGGATGACCCACAGGGAACTTAAAAATGATGCCATCCCACTCTCAATAAATCAGTTATAGTGTCTGCTTTGAGGCCACTATACGCCCAGTTGCCAAAAAAAACTCTGCCTCTTTGTTGATCCCATCTTTTTATCCCAAGGCTATATCAAAGCATCCATCAAAACTACTCTTATATTTTCTAAACAAGATTTAAATACCTCCACTGATGTCTATCACCCAGTTGCTGTCTTTATTTAAATGTTTTATGATCTCGCTTAGTCCTGTATAATCTCTCTTATATGACTTCCTATCATAATGATTTCTAACACCAATATAATTTTCTCACTGTACATCTAGTAGTCTTTCTAAAGTTCAAATGAAATCTTGTGATTTCACTGTTTAGTGGCTTTCCATTTTCTCTTGTTCAACTCCAATTTTGAAATATTGTATTGAATTTCTTGAATATCTAGGTATGGTTGATGTCTACAGATTTTCCAATGTTCTTCTCTACATTTGAAATACATCAATAACTCTCCTTCAGATAATCCTCCTTCTACCAATTCTCAGTTGCTGATAAGCACAACCCTAAGCCGTAATGATTCCAACTTCCACTTTCACAAGCAAACTTGTTTTTTCCCACAAGATAATGTCCTACATTTACTGTAGTATCTTAATAACTTAAGAAGAGTAAAACTGTGCTAATATTTTAGTAGCTTTCTCTGTTTTTATTTCTGTGTGTCACTAAAAAAGTGTTTAACTGTTATGCCTTAGTTCCAATTTTCTCCAAACTTTTATGGTTATTACTGCATGATTTTGCATTTTGTTATAATTCTTCCAAATGCATAGGTTGCATTATAGGAGAACTGACTATCCTATTACTTATGTCATATTATATAGGATAAATAATATGCTTAGCAAAGATCTATAGTTTTTTCAATGACATATAGTATTGTAGAGCTGGGATAGAAATGCAAGGAAACTTGCTCAAAAATATATTCTTCCCAAAAGTCATTATTAAAATTCATATATTGTCACCATTATGTCCTTGATATTTAACAAGGAAAAAGACTTTGTTAATTGAATGAATAAACAAATGAACAGAAGATGTTAAATAAGAAGTATGAATATATTTAAACATATGTCTTATTTTTCCTGTCGTGAGTTATTTGGTAATATATTTGATGTTGTGAATTAAGAATTTGAACCATTATGTATCATTAAGTGAGAAAAAAATAGAATATTGCATATAACATGATACTACCAGTTATTTTATATAAATGACATACACATATATAGGTAAAAATAAAAACCGTTCATTAAAGTTTTTATTTTTCAAAATCATGTGTCATTTTAAAGTATGTGTAACATTGCAAAGAAACAGCATGAACTCTCATTTATTCAGTTTTAGTCTGTTTTATTTAACCTCCAAGGACACACAACACTTTTTAAGACATTTGCTGAAGATAATTTAGGTTATTTGCTTTAAGTATTTCACATGTTACAAAGGATTTTTGCCTCAGAGAATGACTATCATGTTCAAGGCAATACATTTCTCATAAAATAAATTATAAAAGAATTATGTTTTCTATGATGATTATAATCATACTGCTATATACTTTAAATTTTAAATATTTATATGATTATTTAGTCCCAAAGTACATTTTGTTGAAGTTTCAAATGAAAATATTAAATTCTCCAAATATTCAAGTGTTCATAATGAGGAACTTAATTAAATAATTTACAATTAAATGTAAAAACAAAATGCATTGTAAAATAGATTTTTGTTGGCATAATCTTATTTTCCAAGGAAAGAGTAATCATTATTTGTTTATCAAGAAATTTTCATTTGTAAATTTTGTTGAGGAATTACTAATACATGCTTATCAGCACTTTTTAATTAATCTTTTGATAAAACTGCTAGTCTCTATTTTAAAGTATACTAATAGAGAAGAATGATTTAAGCAAAACAGATAATAACTTTCTTACTTATTAAGAAAGAGATTTTATGTAGTCCCTGGATGTTAGGTAGCTGTGCTAGTTAATTTTTACATGTCAACTTGACTGGATTAAGGGATAATTCAATAACTGGAAAGCATTATTTCTGAGTGTGTCTGTGAGGGGTGCTTCCAGAGGATGTTGGCATTTGAGTTGGTAGACTGAGTAGGGAAGATCTGCCCTCCATATAGGTAGGCACTAGGCAGTTGACTTGGGGCCTGAATAGCACAAAAAGGCAGGGGAAGGGCAAATTTTTGCTATATTCTGGAGCTAGGCCACTCATTGTTTCTTGCCTTTGGATGTCGGAACTCCAGATGCTCTGGCTTTTGGACTGTAGGATTTGCACCAGTGGCCCCCTGGGCTATTGGGCCCTTAGTCTTAGATTGAGAGTTACGCCATCTGGTTTGAGGTTTGGGGACTTTGAAACAGGCTATCGGCTTCCCTGGTTCTCCAGTGTGTAGATGGGCTATTGTGAGATTTCTCAGCCTCCATAATCATGTGAGCCAGTTCCACTAATAAATTCCATCTCATCTATTTATCTATCTGTCTATGGGATACATATATCCATCCTACTGATTCTGGCTTTGTAGAAAACCCTGGCTAATACAGTAGGTAATATAAATTAGCAGTTCCTCTGATAGGCCTTACCATAGCACAGAAATGATTTGCCAAATTAGATTTGTTTATGCTTTACTGAAATATTATAACAACAGGACTTTGCAGAAATCTGAATGGTAAGTGGGAATACATTTAATGAAGCAATAGTATAGCATACTAAGAGAATTTCATGTAATTTAAAAATTGATAAATTATAAGATTTTTTCCCAATTCATAGTTCAAATATTGAACAATTCAACAAGTTTAAGTAGGATACCTAGACAATTTATTGTTTTATTTCTAGCAGCCTCACGCACATAAATGATACAAAAAGAGTCGAGAATATTTCTGCCATCATCATTCCTCTGTGTGTGTGTGCATGAGTGTGTGTGTGTGTTTCTGTGTGTACAGGCTTTTACAGCTATTAGAGTTATTAAGTCCTAATAGCTGTAATAGTTTTCTTAAGTAAGTTGAAGTATTCCCTTTTTAAATGCTTCAAGGATGTTTGAATGAGTACTATGAAGTTGCATTAGAAATATTTAGTGTAAAACCAGACAAAAATGTGAAAGATTCCTAAATTATGTGTATTTTTAAAGTCTGTAAAAGTTAAGATCTAACATTACAGCAAAGATATACATAGAATTCAAAATAGTCCTCTGTTAAGAAGATTAATTGAATCTATTGAAATGATAAAATAACCTATGTGGAGGCTAGCAGATCTTAATTGTCTACGCTTGTCTCTCAGCATACTACTTAAACAAAAAGATAAAAATTGTGCTGAATGCTTCTCTCTAGATCTGCCGTCTTGGCTAATAACAACTTCAGACCACAGAGAAATCATCCCACAAAATTTTGGGATGGTGACTTCCATTTTCTTAGTGGACATCTTTAAATTTGTGTGCTTAGAATTGAAGTTCAGGCTGGGTGCAGTGGCTCACACCTGTAATCACAGCACTTTGGGAGGCCAAGACAGGTGGATCTCCTGAGGTCAAGAGTTTGAAACCAGCCTGGTCAACATGGTGAAATTCCGTCTCTACTAAAAATACCAAAAAAAATTGGCCGGGAGTCGTGGTGCATGCCTGTAATCCCAGATACTTGGGAGGCTGAGGCAGGAGAATTGCTTGAACCCGGGAGGTGGAGGCTGCAGTGAGCCGAGATCACGCCATTGTACTCCAGCCTGGGGAACAAGAGTGAAACTCTGTCTCAAAAAAAAAAAAAGAATTGAAGATGATGATGATGATGATGATGATGAATAATTTGATTCAAACAGCATCACTGTTCTTGTGTTGGGTCTTAGAAACATTCTGTATTAGTATTTAAGTTACACATTTGCTAGATTGAAGAAGAAAATTGAATATATGATGTATAATATTAATTAAATTTAATTTTTTTAAGGAAACTTATTTACCCAAGTGCAAACTCCTCAAAGTTATATAAAGATTTATGAGTTTTATAGGGAATAATAAGGTTACTTAAATTAATTTAAAAATAAAAAACATTGTTTAAAATTTATTTCAGTAAATTAAATATTAATCTTTAAAACAAAAGAAAGTGAAAAGGTTTTGTGCCCCAAAAGCTAACTTCAAATACAACAAAACATAGCTTTACAGGTAGGTTCAAAGTATGTAATTTAAATTGATACAATAATATCTCACATATTTGTGTTCTTTTGATTTTTATAACAATATTAATAAGTTTTTTAAATAGAAAACTTTATGATTAATTTTTTGGAATTTTGTATATTAGCCAAAATTAAATGTATTTGTTATTTGCTAGCAAATTTGATAACTAAGTGAGCAATAACTTTCTTCCATATTGTCATTATTGCAAATTGTCTATTTCTAGGTGAACCTTTCTGGCCAAAATAACCCACCATTGCATGTAAAGAGACCATGAGTTTTCTTATCATTTTTTTCAGATTTTGCTATCAGAATAATGCTGATCCTTGAGATAATTTTTAAAAATCCTGTTAGCTGTCAGTCAAATATCTGTACAACCATTTAGCAAAGTAAACAAGTTCTAGATGAATATACTCACCATTGACTAAAGTTTAGAGTTTATCATAACAAAAGCTATAAAAAGGGTAAAGAAACACTCTGTGCTGTATTTTCAATGTAATTGGCACTGTGCTGTGAATTTAACATTTATTATTATAATCAATATTAATAACAACCTTAAAGAGCATGTAAGATTATTTTCTTGGCTTCAGTTTAGTTTTCTTGCATTACAAATCTGGAAATATAGTGACCTATAAAAACAATAATTTATAAGCTCCATGAAATTGCAATTTGAATAGAGATAGGTATGGAAGGCTAATTTCTGTTTCATATAACATCAACTGGGACAGTCTGCCTGGGGACTGAAGAATTTAATTCCCAGATACCTCATACACATGGCTGTCTCAATTGGTGCTCACTGTTGGCTAAGTGAGCAGCCACAGCTGAAAGCGAGGGGCTTATTTCCCCCTTACATGGACCTAACTGTGTTTTTTTCTTTTTTTTTCTTTTTTTTTTTTTGCCGGGGCTAGTGTTGGCTTCCACACAACATGTTTTGGATTTCAAGAGGAAAGATTCCCAAAAGAATCAGCTGAAGGCTTTTATGATCTAGCCTAGAAGTCACAAGTGGTCACATTCACCATTCTATGTATCTGTGGCAATCACAAAGACATACTCAGGATCCAGGAAACAGGATATTTAATCACTGCTTCATAGGGGCAAGATTAAGTAATAATGTAAGAAGAGCATGTAGGAAGGGGGATGAAAGTTGTAGTCATACTGGAGCAAAACAATTCTCATTAAATATTGTGGGAACAGAGACCCAGAGAGGTAAAGTAACCTGCCCAAGTAACAAAGCTTAGCAAGTAGGAGAACTGAATATGTTTTTACTAGATACAAGTGAGTTTTTTAGAAAGTTTATTTTATTTTTCATATAAATTTTGAGAGTAATAATAATAATACTGTTTTCACATCATTTTAATGGACTTTAGTGCAAATGATCCTCAAAAGGTACTGCAGTCTAGGACTGATGTATTTAATCATAAAACAATTCTTTACATCCTTTTCTTTCTATTCAGCTTAGTATATATTTACAGTACCACAATTACACAATATTGTGTGATTACAATTTTAGATACTTGTGTGATAAATAAATTGGAGAACAAACACAACTAAAGCTGGTAAACATAAAATGGTGGGAGCAGAAATGTATGTATTTATTTGAGAATAGGTGAGTTATGGGTGTCAGCTGTATTAAGGGAAAGTGTCAGTTCATCAGGTAAGTCAGTTAAATAAAGGTTGGCTAAGAGAGCTTTTATTGCATTTGAAAATGTAAGAAGTCAAGTCAATAATTCAAATGCTTAGACGCACTGCTTAAATCACACATAAAATAAATATTCATCAGGACTATTTCATTATTCTCACTTTTTTTAATTCTAAAGAAATAGTCCATGATTACTGTCTCAAGACTTCTTTTTCAGTAAAGGGTCAACCTTTCTCTTGATGGATAGATGGTGTCCTAGATCTTCTATGGATTGACTTAAAAATAGTTTCATTCTTATCTCTGAATAAAACAGAGATTATGACCCAACTGTCATGTAACAGGAGGGATCATCTGTCTTTTCTTTTTTGAGTCAAGGGATTTTGGCAGGAACATAATATTCCCTTCAAAATCAGTTTGTTCTCTTGACTTTCTTTATAGACTCCATTTATCTGTTTCTTCCTCCTCTACACAGTCTTTAGGCCTCCAGACTGATGAGATCCTAATTCTTTTGGCATGCTGTCAACATGTCTCACGCAGAATAACTATTAAGTCTTTGCTTTTGTTATTCCTCTGCAATTTTGTTTCCCTTTCTGTGCTTCTTGCCTCTTTGTGATTTTCACCTATTTTGCCTCAAGCTATCTCCTGACAATGTGTTACCACCTCTCTTTATGAATTTGTTTCTTCTTTGCCCAGGTAATTTATTTTAGTCTCTTTCCTTATCCCTGCCCTACCCCACTCATAATCCAATATATTGATATTTTTATGTAAACATTTTTTAACATTTCAATTATTTATCATGAATATTCAGAACAATCAGACATTTTCTTCTGTCTTAACTCTTCAAATAATACATTCTTTAAGACTGAGAATCTTTACTTATAAACATTCATATTGCAACTACAATAAACCAATCTCCAAATATAAAGGGCATTAACTTTTTCTTCTTAACAGAAAAAATTAATACTTGTAAATTTTGCTGAGGTAACTTACATTATTTATTCACATTTTTTCATAATATTTTTATGCAGTAATAATTTTAAATTGCAATTTAAACAAGTTTTCAATAGTAATATCTTAGAGCAAAAATTCAATGTTTTGTGAGTATTCTTAGGAAATAAATTTAAGGCTGCAATCCACTGAAATTGATTCTATAATATTTTGTTGTTTAAAAAAAGTCTTATGGAAAAAAATATAATAAAGTCATAATTGCAATTAGGAATAATTTGTTCTTTTCAGGCCAGGCACCATGGCTCACACCTGTAATCCCAGCACTTTAGGAGTCCGAGAGGGGCACATGACTTAAGGTCAGGAGTTCAAGGCCAGCCTGGCCAACATGGTGAAACCCTGCCTCTACTAAAAATACAAAAATTAGCTGGGTGTGGTAGCGCGTACCTGTAATCCCAGCTACTTGGGAGGCTGAGGCAGGAAAATTGCTTAAACTCGGAAGGCGGAGGTTAAAGTGAGCTGAGATCGAGCCACTGTATTCTAGCCTGGGTGACAGAGCAAGACTCTGTCTCAAAAAGTAAATAAATAAACAAATAAATAAAAGAATAATTTTATAATTGAAATAAATTTTGAGAATTAACTAAGATAATTTTTGAGGATGAAATTAAGCTAATGTTTTTTAATAATATTTATTAAAAAGGGTGGCTGTTTAAATATAGTTTTGGATATTCTCCAACATCTGCTTCTTATTGTTTTTAGAGTAGCTCTATATTTTTACTTATTCAGTTCACTATAAGGGAAGTAGCTTTATTTTTCTTGATTGGGAATTATCATAGACTGGATTAGCAGGAAAGTAGAATCTGAGATGGAGATTAGATTAGTATGTGTGAAGTTTATTGAGGAGTGCTACTGTACTTCCCTTCTTTAGAAGGAATAGAAAAGGAAGGAGTCAACACTAGACAGAGCAAGAAACTGGATGATGCTGTAATCTCAATGAAGACCTCAGCTTCTTCCTCTGAAACTAGGATGGTCATTCAGAATTATCCCAAGTTGGGATGAGGAGACTAGACATTCATATTATGTTAAGAAGCCATTGGATGAGCTGAACTTGGTAAAGGGAAGGGGCCCCGGGAGAAGCAATTCTTGTTAAGTAACATCAATTTCACTCAGGACTTAATGGGAAATCTGGGTAGAATATCTCATCATGAGCCACAGATATAACTTCTCAAATGCAGTAAATGTAGAAAAAAATGTAAGCAGAATAAGCAAGCTGTTCTGCAACTATAGCATCACCCAATTCTTTAGAATTCTGTAGATTTTATACCTTTGGCCACCCTCAAGATAATATTCTAATCATTCTCTCCTCTCCTCTCCTCTTCTCTCTTGTACTTTCCAGGCCTCCTATTTCCTTCCCTCCCCTCCTCCTCATTCTCCTTCCTCTCTCCATCTCTCTCTCCCCTTCTACACTCTGAGTGTTTATATTTCATTCTAAACATTTCATTACATGTTTACACAAATTTAAACATATTTCAAGTTGAGCCAGCCTTTACAATGAACAAGTTTACACGGATCATTTTAATTTTATTTACCTTTTTAAAAAATTTAGATGAAAGAAAATTTACTCTTTTGTTGCCCAATATTGTAAATTTTGACAAATGCCTAAAATAGTGCTACCACCAACAAATTCATCTTAGAGGACAATTCTCTTGGATCCAAAATCTCTTTACGCTGCTCCTTGTTTTAGTTCAAGCCTACCCTTACACCAAGTCCCTGGCAATCACTAATCTTCTCTTCATTCCATCCCCATCCCACCATCACTTTTTGCCTTTTCTAGAATGTCATGACTAGAATCATGTAGTATGTAAACTTTGAGTCTGATGTTTTTCATTTAAGATAATGCTTTGAGATTACGTATACTTTTGCTTGCATCATTAGTTTCTTTGTTTTCAATAGTGTACTTCTTTTAAATAGAAGCCATTTGGCAAAGAAGCCTGAGAAATGCAATTTGCAACTTGCTAGCCCTGCCTAGCATAGTAAAATCAGTACACAGAACCAAGAGCAGGTAACTGAGAGATGCTAGATAAATAAATTATTCAATAGAAATTAAATATTTTAATAAGCATAAGATGGTGATACAAATGTAGCACATTTTTGCACATATGAACAAATTATATATGCACTTTTCTACATTCGAACTCTGTGATAATGTCAAGAATGTGCAGTATGTTTTGTCTGAAATGTTCATCTTCCCTTATCCAGTTGGCAAGCTCATATCTATCATTTCAAGAGACAAGTAAGTGCTGCATATTTCTTGAATCTGTCCACTGATTCCTCTCTTCCTCATCTGAAGGCAAATATTTTCAATATTTAAATTCTTTAAAGTTCTGTAGATTTTATACCTTTGGCCACCCTCAAAATAATATTCTAATTATTCTCTCCTCTCTTCTCTCTTGTACTCTCCAGCCCTCCTCTTTCCTTCCCTCCCCTCTTCATCATTCTCCTTCCTCTCTCCGTCTCTCTCTCTCCCCTTCTTCACTCTGTGTGTTTATATTTCATTCTAAACATTTTGCACCAAAATTTCCTGTATTTTTATTACATTTATATTTTACATTCAACCACGAGATTCAAAGAGGTAGTGACACATCTCTTTTGCATTAGTTATGCTGGCAACTGGCATGGTGCTTAGAATATAATAATCAGTAAACGTTTGTTAAGTGAATAAACTAAAGATGGAATGAATAAAATAATATTTTAATATATATTACTTACCTTAAATAACTTATTCCATGTTTCTACTTAAAATGTGTGCTTTTGATCATAGTATTTCCATTTCACTTTCTTCCAAGTATATCAGTTTTTAGCACAATCTTTTGAGGCAGTTCTCTAAATTTTGCTCCTATTCTCTCTGCCTGGAATTTTGCACTAAAGTGCCAGCTATCACAATTCCGACCTAAGTCCTGGGACTGCAAAATGCATCGATCTCCATCTAAAATGAGAAATTGCTTGTTGTTTCTATATTTGCACCATTTTCATATGATGTAATTATTAATTAGCATGATGATTATTTTGGACATAAACTGTGATTAGTTTGAATATAAATTGAGATTGTATCGCTGACAGTATTTTAGAATCTTTTCCTTTTAGTTAGTTTCTGAGGGGGAGCATCTGTTGCATTGTTCTTCAGCTCTGGCTATCATGTTATTTGAAGGACTCAGTAACATAAGGGTGGGAGGGCGAGGTGGAATATGTTTCAGGCATTTCCCACAAATATCATCACCATATGCAGACTGTGTATTAGATAAGGAAAGTTAGTCATGTGGTGAATTTTAACAAGCAAGCTGATAGACGTCTTGACACCCAGAAAAAGTAGAGAATAAAACAGTGAGCTATAAAAAAAAGCTAACAGATATTTGGCATCTATTTTTAAAACAATGAAGAAAAAACTTAGAAAATATATTTTAAATTGCATTAGTTAAAATGAAGTCTATAATAACATTTTATTAAAGTATTAAATTTTATACACTTAAAAGCTTGATATCGCTTCATATATTTTATTATATCATACACTCAGAACTGGCCATCTTTTTTCTTTCGAAATACTTATTTTTAGCTTGCAAATAAACTACATTACAAAATGACAATAAAAATATAAGTTTTAATACAGAATCTTATGAAACATATCTTTATATCTGGAAATCCTTAGGATTAATCAAATTATTATTATGGTAAAATAGACATTGATTTCCAAGTCAACAAAAATTAATTGAGCAAAGAGGTTCAGGGTATAACAATAGACTTTGAAGATTCAAAGATGAACATGCGTGGTGCTTGCTCTCAGTGAGTTTTCAAAATACTTGAACTAAACAAAAGCAAATCCAATAAATTTAATGTAATAGATTCAGATTTGCTCAAAGAGAAATGCTATGAGAAAATTAAAATGAGAATAAGATTACTTCAGGTTGAGAAAATAAAGTTATAAAGAATAGGACACATTTGTTGTTGAGCACTTGATGAACGGGAAAAATGAAATAAAAAAAAATAAAAAACAAAGTTTCCTAAAAGTGTCGTGAAACTGCATGTACTGTGCAGGGAAAGACAGACTTCCCAGTGTGAGGGAGGTTTGATGAAGGGAATAGTTGAGATAATGCTTCACAGATAGGAAATTAACAGATTTTAAAATGTCATCATTTTCATGAGGAATCCAAACTCTTGCAAACTTCTGGGGACTATTCTGAACTAGAAAATAGATTGAAGTCTGCTTTAGAAGAATAATTTTCATTATTGTATGTAGAATGGCTTTAGTTAGAATAAGTAAGTAATAGAGACTTTGAGGGCAAGAACATACTTCAATAACATATTCCAGAAGACCAGAACTGAGAGCATAAGAGCGTACACAGCACAGTAGTGGGGGAAATGAAAAGGAAGTTTTGGAGTCCTGGTAATTAAGATAAGTAAGCAACAACAAGGAAGGGTACCAGGTTGGGGGTGACCCCAGGTGAGAAGAACAATGAACAATTGTTCTGAAAGATGACTAATCACAAACAACTCGTGGGCACAATGACATCCTTCCATGAATGGCCCCAGCAGCAAGACCTCATTCTGCACGTAGCTGCCACCCACACAATCCTGTAAGCTTCCCTCCAGCCCTTCTCTCTTTGTAGACATCCCCTTCTCTGCTGTGCTCCCCATTGCAGTCTTGCAATGCATTTTCATACCTTCTTTAATAAACGTCTTTCTTTGCCTACAACTGTCTTGGTAAATTCCATTACTCCCTATGTCACTGGCCCCGGATAGTTGCTACCCATGACAGAAATCACAGACTTGAATAGCCTTTTTGGTGAATAAACAAAGTGGTCCACAGTGTTGCACAGAGTATGTATGACTCCTCTCTTTTGAATTCATCCATACACTATCCATGCTCTTTCTTATGACCAACCAGTTTCCAGAGCCCTATGGCTCAGTGAGTTACTTTTTCAACTTGAAGACTTCAGTTGTACTCTAAGGTTAATACTAAAAAGTATCTAGTGGAATTTATATCATCATAAAAGCACAGTATCATTCAAGTATTTTCAACTTTGCAACTTAGGTGATACTCAAAAGTAGAAAAATATACACCTCTCCCACAATTTACATTTTTAACACTGGTGATTTTGTATTAATGGTGTCTATTGTCTATGAACCACCAATGTCCAGTTTATTCTAATATTCTCCAAAATCTAATTAACTTAGTTAAACATTACCTAAGCAATTGGATAACATAATATTTAAAACATAAAAAAAACCACCTTTTTTTTTCCTCAGACTCAAATGGCAATCCTAGACTGAAGTTTCAGACCATACCCTCAATTGAAGCAATATTAATCATTTTGGGATAGCAATGGCAGAAGCATAGATAGGACAAAATTACTGCAAATAATTCATGATGTTTTTATATAACACATAAGGAATTCTTGAGTGGCAGAGTCATGGACTGCTACAGCCAGCAGGGATGTTTGATTATGTGTAATGTGACATATGAAGTATCACTAAATCAATGGCTTCATCATGACTGGGAGCTTTTTTTCAGGCTACACTCAGCCTAAATTTATTATTTTCCTGCCAACAGGTGAAGTTGACTACACACTCATTGAACCGTGCCATTTCAGTACAGAGACAGGAACCAGTGTAAAGGACTGATTACACAGATGGAGAATATCGAGGTAGAAAAGCAATGGCAGTGAGTATTTTTTAAAGTGTAACTAAAAGACAGTTTGCTGTCTTATGCTCTATGATTTTTTAAAAAATTTTAATGTGGTTTTATTTAACAACAGAAACGTAATAATATCAAATGTAGAAGAGAACATGTTTTGGAAAATATTATGGCCCTGTAACCCATATAAAACAGTAATAGGATAAAGTTATCACCCAGAACATTTTCTTGTGCTTTCTTTTTTAAAGCCATTTTCATAGATTAAAGAATACAAATGCAGTTTTGTAACATGGATATATCATGTAGTGGTGAAGTCTAGGCTTTTAGTGTACCCATCACCCAAATATTTTACATTGCACCCAATAGATAGATTGTCCAAGTTTGATTATTTTCTGTTATAGATGGCAATATAGTTATTGCCATCTATAACAGATAATGAAAGTGACTAAACATCATAGTATTTCCAAAATACTATCTCTGCAAAAGTATAGAACAAAGCATCTCTGCAAATGCAAGGAACAAAATATGTGCACTAATGAGAGTCTCATAACAGATTTGCAAATAGGCATAATTTTAAGTTTATAAGGTATTCACAACTTGATAATTCTTATCTCTCCATACTGATATACACACGTGCACACACACACACACACACACACAGAGTGGTGCCTCTGTATTTGAGAGGTATTGGTTCCAAGACTCCACCAGATTACCAAAATCTGTAAATAATCAAGCCCACTCCGAAGTCAGCCTTGCAGAACCCACTTATGGAAAAGTCAGCCCTCTATATTTGCAGAATGAAAAGCCGACGAGTACTGTATTTTCTGTCTGCCTTTGCTTGCAGAGGAGGAACCCCAGATATAGAGAGTGGCCTGTATTTGTTGGAAAAAAAAAACACTTATAAGTGAATTCAACACAGTTGAAACTTGTGTTGTTCAAGGATTACATATATATGTGTGTGTGCGCATATATATATATATGTACATATATTCTTTTTTCTTTAGTTTTTCTTCATTGTTTTACTTTTACAAACTTTCCGGTTTCACAAAAATAAGCATAAATTATTTTGTAAAAAAAGATTTTTTTTTTTGGTTTAATGGAGATTTTTGTTTGTTTGTTTTACTTTAGTAAAAGGAAAAGAAGAAGATGATTAAGGATCAAGGGAATGTAAAAGAGAGAGAGAGAGAGAGGGATACTCTAAAGGACCCAAAAAGAAGCAGTTCGTGAAATTATACTTGGCAAAATTTTATCCACTTCTGTGGTAATGAAAATTTGGGTATTAAAAACAGAATTGCGCAAATATTATTGGTAGTTTTCTAGTTGTAATATTGGTAAAAATGATTAGTTTGTATATAATGTTTTCTTTAATGCGATTTAATTTAACTTCAACTAAAATATTCTGTCAGTTAAACAAAATTTAAGTGGAAGCAATATTTGTGTATTGTTATACCCAGCTATCTGAACAACAATATTTCCACATGACAAAGTTTGGGGCCTTGTCTCCCCTGGGGTGAGTTTGTATTGACAGCATTTCTCTACACTTAAAAAAAAAAAAAAGATTTAAGGGGAGTAAATGGAGTTTTGTTACATGGCAATATTGCCTAGTAGTGAAGTCTGGGTTTCCAGTGTATCCATCATGGGAATAATAAACATTGTACCCAATAGGTAATTTTTCAATCTTTTCTCCTCTCACCCTCACAGGTTTTGGAGCCTCTCATATATGTTATTCCACTCTGTATGTCCATCTGGACTCATTGTTTATGTTCTACTTACGAGAGAGAACATGTAGCATTTGACTTTTTGTTTCTGAATTATTTCACTAGGTTAGTGGCCTCCAGCTCCATCCATGATGCTGCAAAAGCTACGATTTTATTATTTTTTATGGCTGCATAATATTCTCTCCCTATATATATACATACACACACACACACATATATACATATATATACACCTATATATACATATATACATATAAATACATATGTATACATATATACATATATCTAAGATATATATACATATATATCTAAGAATATACATATAAATCTAACAATATACATATATACACATATATACATATATAAGAATATATTTATATGTATACGTGTGTGTATATATAATGTATAATATTATTACATCTATATTATATACACACATATACATATACGTATATGTGTGTGTATATATATTACATGCATATATTATATGTATATAGTATATATTATATACATATTATATAAGTATATAGTATATATTATATACATATTATATAAGTATATAGTATATATTATATACATATTATATAAGTATATAGTATATATTATATACATATTATATAAGTATATAGTATATATTATATACATATTATATAAGTATATAGTATATATTATATACATATTATATAAGTATATAGTATATATTATATACATATTATATATGTATATATTATATATTATATACATATTATATATGTATATATTATATATTATATACACACACTTATACGTATATGTATGTGTGTATATAATATATATAATAATACACGTATATATGTGTGTATATGTGTGTATATAACTATATATAATAATATATATAATATATATAATAATATATAATAATATAATATATATAATATATAATAATATATAATAATATAATATATATAATATATACACACATATACGTATATGTGTGTGTATATATATTATATGAACACATATATGTATATGTATATGTGTATATATATTATATGAACACATATATATGTATATGTGTGTGTATATATATGTGCGTGTATATACATATCCCATTTTCTGTATCCAGTTATCCATCGATAGATATTTAGGCTGATTTCCTGATTTTGCTATTATGAATGGTGCTGAGATAAACAAGTGCAGGTGGCTTTTTTGTATACTGATTTCTTTTCCTTTGGGTGGATACCCAATAGTTGAATTGCTAGATTAAATGGTAGTTCTATTTTTAGTGCTTTGAGAAATCAAGAAATCTCCATACAGTTTTCTACAGAGGTGCTAATTTACATGCCCTTTTTCTGTCCAGAGAGATTGTTCTGTGTGATATTTATAAGACTGGTTGTCAAAGCATCAGCCACTGTAAGATATTCACCTATTTTATGCAAAATGCAAAGGCTGCCAAAAAAAAAAAAAAAAAACTTCTTCATTTAGAATTCTTCCAGCTCCTCTGTGAAAGGGTGTTGTTGGGCGGCAAGTATTTCCTGTGGCAGGACCAGAGCCATATTGGATGATTTAGTCTCTTTCATAGATGGCTGCAGTATCAGTGGGAATAGACAATAAACAGAATCAACTAAGTACTGAAATGTTCTCTATAATAGCATGCTAATAATAATTATGTAGCCTATAAAACTGACTTAATTTTCGCAACATTCTGTGCTTGCTATGCAAATTCTTTGGGTAATTCTCAACTAGAATAAATTATTATCTTCCTAAAGCACCTTTTGCATTTCACCTATTTCTATTTTTATCAGGGTATGCTGGATTTTAAGTCTTTCAAAATTATGATAGGTTACATTATATATATTTTTGTATGCAAACTTACTGTACAATATCTGGATTTGAAAAAATAATAAATCTATAGGCATTCTTGGCCAACTCTATCACAATGAAGAAAGATCTGCAGCAAAGAGCAAATATGGTCTATTTTATAGCCTATCATCTAGATGCCTGAACTCTAAAGAACTCAAGGGAATAATTAAATTTCCATACCTTATGTGGACTGACCATTAACGAAGATAATGCTATTCATGGGCCAGTTAGAAAGACTTGGGCTTATGGCTCATTCCTTTGTAATTCTATGAGATTTAAATGAGTTCTAATTTGAAATTCATGAATTTAAAGTTTCCTCTTGTATTAAATAGATGTAGTGGATATTATACACAATATTAATAAGAGCAGAAAGGATGAGGTTTAGTAGTAAATCAAACTAATAATACATGCTGGAACTTATATCATTATACATTGAACATTCCATTTTTATTTTTAGCAGTTTATATTGCAAGTTTGAGACTATTTTATGTTAATTCTCAGAGGATATAAATATACCAAGAAAGCCTTCAGCATATTTTTTGAACAACATTAACTCTTTGGAATTCTTTAGTCAGTTTTATTGCAGTGTGTGTTAGAAGGAAGTCTGTGGCTTGAAAATAAGAAACATCTCTAATAAAATAAAAGATATTGAAAAGGTGGCTGAAGATAAGGTAGAAAATGACTAGATAAACAAAATTAGGCAACTCAACTTGTAAACCAGAAATTCAAAAACAATGTATTATATAGAAAATTGTATTTATAGTCCTGTTTTCCAAAAGGGTCTTAACTAAAGTAGATCTATTAAGAATCTGGGCGCAGTGCTTCTGGGCTCCCTAACCAGAACCCAATAAGTCACATTTATACTTCGACCTTAGTTAAACAGAGAATGGAAATACTATAGGTAATATTTATTCAGATACATTGGGAAGCAAACTTACCAAATAATACATAAAATGACAATGGAATTTTACTTAATATTTCATTCTTGCAGTTCATGCATATACTTCTATGTATTATTTTATTGAATTTCTCATATTTGTCATTCATGGTCTAGGCCTTACTGCTTATTTCAGTGAGACAATATGTTCTCAATTAATGCTTTTGACTTTAAAAATTGAATTCTAGAGTTAATATTTTGCTATAAATATATGTAATTAGTTCCAGTCGCTTATATTAAATATGATACATATTTAACTTCTAAAACAATGTAAAAAATTAGTCATTTATAATTTAGAATAAATCTAAGAATAATCAAGTATTTCTCTGAAGAATATTGTCTAAAAAAGAATCAATATAATAAACAGTAATTTTTGATTAATAAGTGCAAAAATTTTATAAGCATCAAGTAAATAAAATGGTAAACTAAAACATTAAGATTAAAAAGATATATATTTTTATATCACAAATAATAAAAGTCCCCCAAAGCATAATTATATAAAACTAAAGGCAAAAAAATCAAAGCATAATCTTACTTTTCAAAATGTGTTTTTATCATTAAGAACATAAAAGTGACTGAATTATATGTTAACTATTTACTAACATCCTCAGGTAAATGCATTGAGCAGCCTAAAGAATTTTTCATGTTATTTATCTATGCTTATTCTTCAACATATGACTTCCTCTGGTGCTGTTTACATTTTCTTTATCTGTTTGCTCATTTGTACTGTTTTCCATTTATTCGGAAAATGCAAGTGGCTGATGAAATCATAAAACATTGTTCACCCATTGTAACTAATGAATAAAAGAGCTCACTGCAAATGTGAGCAGAGTTATTGTTTTCTACAAGATTCATAAATGTAAATAGTTGAAAAGGAAATTGAAACTGTAGCTGCTAAGTGAAGCATGTTCCTGGAGGTTTCCTTTTGTAATGCTATTCTAAAGTATCTCTATATCAATCAAGATACAAGTCCTGTTGAAATACATTAGATATTATACTTCATGCAAAACATTATTTTTGTGTGTATGGTAATAATCTTTGTTCCTTAAGGAGAATTAAAATAGATTTATACAATAAAAGCATTGTCCCACTTGAAAACACTACTGGATTCAACGTGTTTCTGAAGGTACCTTCGACAATTCTAAAATTTATAGGAAAGCAAGTGAAATGTCAGTAGAGTTAGAAGATGAGGAAACTAGTAAGAGTTCATGGGAGCACTAATGATTGCACTTACAGAAATTCAGTGCATCAGCAATCAAGAACATTGATTGCCAACCATTTGAAGCTGCCTCATGTTGAACAAATATCCTTCCTTATAATAGGAAATATAATACATATTCATATGAATGATTTGATGATTAATAAGAATGTTTGTAAAACAATTTTGACTAGCATTTTACTCTCCAATATCTTGATAAAACTGAAGACTTTATCCTAATCAATATGATGAGAGTAAAATTAGTTCCACAGATTACAACTGCAAATTTAATTAATTGTCTAATAATTGGATAGCCTAATAAATAACTAATTAATATTTGGATAGATAGATAAAAGATATGACAATCTAATTCAATAATGAAACTAACCAAATAGATTGACAATGCAAAGATGTCTTTTTGCTGCTTCACAGCCTATGAGAATTTATGTGTTAGAATGTAGCAGGGAAGATCACTATTGGAAACAAACCTAAGGATAAGGGATCCAGTTTTACTTCACTTTGTCACTAATCTGTGCAAGGTATTGCTCACTTTGAATATGCACCTAGAACATCATATTAACACTAGGTGCACATAGAGGATTTTCACATCGGAAACTCCCTTCCCTCTTATTGCAGAAAAATGCTAGGTATAAAACTTTTGTTTTAACTTGTTTTTCCCAGCTCCTAATGCAATTCACTTCAAAGAAGTAAATTTTACATAAAACCTCTTTAGTGTCTTTGGATTTCAATTTTAGATTCATCTGTGGGTATTTGTTAAAACGGTATAACAATAAATGCTAGTCGGCCCTATATGAGAGGCAGAATTAAAAAGCATCTTACAGTCTCTGATGATTAAATTAAAGCCTTTGATTAGGGACGAATGTGCTAGTTGGTTTAAAAGCCCTGGTAAAGTTGAGTTTATACATTTGAAATTAACATTTGTGTCCAATCCTGTTGATCTTCCAACCTTGTTTTTGCTAAATATGGGTCTATCTTCAAGTTAATGCGTAATTTTATACTCTGTGGGCTTAAATTGAATTCCAAATAGCTTCAAAAGCTAAAATTAATTGCAAAAATGAAAAGAAGGCACACATCAAAGATTCATTTTTAAAGTTGGTATCTACATAGCATTTTATACCCATTTAAAACTGTTAGTTTATCCCTTATTTAGTCTCCCTAAACAATTAAAAACTTGGTATACTGCAAATGTGCATTTGTGAGAGAAAATGGTATGAGCTACTAAATCTCCCTACCTTGAACACTGTAAAATATAAATGTGTTCTATATTTTATTATATTCACTTTTTACTCTTAAAGTTTACAGAGAATTTATTCTTATGAAGTACAAAATAAATATCTGGATATTTTTAATCATGGCCCTTTTTAAACATCCAGAACAAGAAAAAAATAGCTAAACCAAAGATACATAATGTTGTATTGGTTGAATTACATATGAGATTTCGTAATTTAAATATCCTTAGATATTACAATTTTTTTTCATGAATGCATTACAAGAACAGATGTTTATGAGTAGAATTGATTCTCTCATTAACCCTAGGGACAATAACAATCTATATTTATAGAGGAAGATTATACTTCTCCTTATCTTCTTCATAGGGTATAGATGTTTCTCTTAAACAAGTAATTATATCTATCTTGATAAAAATATCCAGTAAGCTTAGTAAAGGATCTAGATATTTGGCTAAATGATTTCAAGAATTCACATATAGGTAAATAGCTAGTTGTAAATTCAAATATAGAATTGAATATTGTGAAGAAGTGATTTTAGGTTCACATTATTTATGGAAGTGTTTACTGCTTCTTTTCTATGTGAGGCCCAATTATATAGAAATGTAAACCAGCAGAAAACACTGAATTCTATTAAACATTCAAAGAGAAATTGGTACTAATCCTATTGACACTATTCCACATTATAGAAAAAGAGGGAATCCTCCCTAAATCATTCTATGAAGCTAGTATCACCCTAATACCAAAATCAGGAAAAGACATAACAAAAAAAGAAAACTACAGACTGATATCCCTTATGAACAAAATGCAAAAATCCTCAATAAAATAATAGTGAACCAAATCCAACAGCATATCAAAAACATAATCAGCCAGGATCAAATAGGTTGAATACCAGGGATACAGGGATGGTTTAACATATGTAAGTCAATAAATGTGATAAAATGCATAAACAAAATGAAAACCAAATCACAGATCATCTCAATAGATGCAGAAAAAGCATTTGACAAAATCCATCATCCCTTTATGATTAAAATCCTCATCAAAATTGGCATAGAAGGAACATACCTTAAAGTAATAAAATCCATCTATGACAAACCCACAGATGAAATCATACTGAACAGGGAAAAGTTGAAAACATTCCCCCTGAGATCTGGAACAAGACAAGGATGCCCACTTTCACCACTTTTATTCAACAGAGTACTGGAAGTCCTAGCCAGAGTAATTAGACAAGAGAAAGAAATAAAGAGTATCTAAATCAGTAAAGAGGAAGCCATACCATTGCTGTTTGCTGATGATATGATTTTATATAGAGAAAACCCTACAAACTCACCCAAAAAGCTCCTAAAACTGTTAAATGAATTCAGCAAAGTTCCAGGATACAAAATTAATGTACACAAACTAGTAGCTCTCCTATACAACAACAGTGACC
This sequence comes from Pongo pygmaeus, assembly GCF_028885625.2. Taxonomy (NCBI): domain Eukaryota; kingdom Metazoa; phylum Chordata; class Mammalia; order Primates; family Hominidae; genus Pongo; species Pongo pygmaeus. The sequence continues at coordinate 147,417,481 of NC_072376.2, forward strand.
AAGCTGAGAATCAAATCAAGAACTCAACTTCTTGCACAATAGCTGCCAAAAAATTAAATACTTAGAATTATACCTAACCAAGAATGTGAAAGACCTCTGTAAGAAAAACTACAATACACTGCTGAAAGAAATCATAGACAACACAAATAAATGGAAACACATGCCACGCTCATGGATAGGTAGAATCAATATTGTGAAAATGACCATATGGCCAAAACAATCTATAAATTGAAGGCAATTCCCATCAAAATACCAACATCATTCTTTACAGAACCAGAAAAAAAATCATAAAATTCATATGGAACCAAGAAAGAATCCACATAGCCAAAGCAAGTATAAGCAAAACCCAGCAAATCTGGAGGCATCACATTACCCAATTACCTGACTTCAAACTATACTAAAAGTCCATAGTCACCAAAACAGCATGGTGCTGGTATCAAAATAGGCACATAGACCAATGGAACAGAATAGGGAACCTAGAAATGAAGCCAAATACTTACAGCCAACTGATTTTTGACAAAGTGAACAAAAACATAAAATGGGGGAAACATACCCTGTTCAGCAAATTGGGCTTGGATGTAGAAGAAATTGGCAAGCCACACGTAGAAGAATGAAACTGGATCCTCATTTCTTACCCTATATAAAAAATCAACTCAAGATGGATCAAAGACTTAAATCTAATACCTGAAACCATAAAGATTCTAGAAGATAAAATTAGAAAAAAATCCTTCTAGACATTGGCTAAGCAAAGACTTCATGATCAAGAACCCAAAGCAAATGCAACAACAAAAAAGATAAATAGATGGGGCTTGGTTAAACTAAAAAGTTCTGCCCAGCAACATAAATAATCAGTAGAGTTAACAGACCATCCACAGAGACGGAGAAAACCTTCACAATCTGTAATCTGACAAAGAACTAATATCCAGAATCTACAAAAAACTCAAACAAATCAACAAGAAAAAAACAAGCAATCCCATCAAAAAAGTGGGCTAAGAACATGAATAGACAATTCTCAATGGAAGATATACAAATGGCCAACAAGCATGTGGAAAAATGCTGAACATCATGAATTTTCAGGAAATGCAAATTAAAACCACAATTTGATACCACCTAATTCCTGCAACAATGGCTAATATGGTTTGGCTGTGTCCCCACCCCAATCTCATCTTGAATTCCCATGAGCTGTGGTAGGGACCCGGTGGTGGGTAATTGAATCATGGGGGCAAGTCTTGCCCTTGCTGCTCTCATGATAGTGAATAAGTCTCACCAAATCTGATGGTTTTAAAATTGGGAGTTTTTCTGCACAAGCTCTCTTTTTGCCTGCTGCCATCCACCTAAGCTGTGACTTGCTCCTCCTTGCCTTCCACTATTATAATGAGGCTTCCCCAGCCACGCAGAACTGTGTGTTCTCCATTAACTGTGAGTTCTATCCTCTTTCCTTTGTAAGTTGCCCAGTCTCAGGTATGACTTTATCAGCAGTGTGAAAATGGACTAATGCAATGGCTATAATCGAAAAATCAAAAAATAATAGATGTTGCCATGGATGCTGTGAAAAGGGAACAATTCTACACTGCTGGTGGAAATGTTATCTAGTAAAACCACTATGAAAAATAGTGTGGAAATTCCTTAAAGAACTGAAAGCAGATCTACCATTTGATCCAGCAATCCCAGTACTAGGCATCTACCCAGAGGAAAAGAAGTCATTATATAAAAAACATACTTTCACAAGCATGTTTATAGTAACACAATTTGCAATTGCAAAAATATGGAACCAGCCCAAATGACCATCAATCAAGTGGATAATGAAAATGTGGTGTATATATATATATATATATATATATATATATATATATATATATATATATATACACAATGGAATACTACTCAGGCCTAAAAAGGAACAAAATAATGGCATTTGCAGCAACCTGGATGAAAATTATTCTAAATAAAGTAACTCAAGAGTGGAAAGCAAACATGGTTTGTTCTCATTCATATGTGGGAGGTAAGCTATGAGGACACATAGGCATAACAATGGTACATTGGACTTTGGGGACTCGGGGAAAAGGGTGGGGATGGTGAGGGACAAAAGAGTTCACTTAAGAGTACAGTGTAAGCTGCTTGGGTAATGGTTGCACCAAAATCTCAGAAATCACCACTGAAGAACTTATTCATGTAACCAAACACCACCTGTTCCCCATAAACCTATTAAAATAAAAAAAATTTAAAAATTTAAAAACAATACATAGAGGAAGATAAAGCCTCTGAAACACAGTCTACTTTCCAACAAACACTAATAAGAATTCAAAGAAAAGACTTACTTACTTCAATTCCTTTACCAAATTACATATCCAGTTTTCATGTTCCTATCACAAACAAATGATAAATGTCTGAGGTTAAAGATATACCAATTATCCCATCGATCATTACACATTGTATGCATGTATCAAAATATTACATATACTTCATAAATACATACAACCATTATGTATCAAAAGTTTCTTTAAAATATTGCAAAGCATGCCAACAAGTAAGAAAAATGACTTTTTTAAAGATAAAGTAAGCATTAGAACTATACTCAGATAAGATATAGATTTTAAAATTATCAAATAGAAAATGTGAAATAACTATGAATAATGTGTTAAAGATTCTTAAGGAAGAAATAGATAACATACAAGAACAGATTGGTAATGAAGGCAAAGAGAAAGAAATTCTGAGAATTAAAAGGAAATCTAAAAACAGTGTTATCAGAATTGAAGAATGCCTTTGATGAGCTCATCAGTTTACTGTAAGCTCATCTTTCCTTACAGCTAAGGAAAGAATCAGTGAGATTGAAAGTATAGCAAGAAAAACTTTACACACAGAAATGCAAAGTAAAACAGAATTAAAAAACCACTTAATATCCAATAAATATAGGCCAATTAAATACAGCATAACATATGTATAATCAGAATATCAGAAAAAGAATAGTGTGAAAAGAGCAGAAGAAATATTTGAAGCAATAATGGATGAGAATTTCCCAAAAGTAATTACAGATGCCAAACTTAATGGTGAAAAATTTGATGCTTTCTTTGTAAGTTCAAGGCATAGATGTCTCTTCTCACCACTCCCATTTAACATCATACTGGAAGTCTTAAATAATGCAATGAGACAGTGTAATAAAAGGTATACACATTTTTAAAAGGTATACACATTGAAAAGGAAGAAGTAAAATTTTATTTAATAGATTACATGACTGTCTATGTAAAACATCCTAATGAATCAACCAAAAGCTTGTGAAAAATCTACATTGTATGATTCCAACAGGCAGTGCAATGCAGTTTCTGGAAGGATTTGCAGACAAAAACTCAGCCCCAACACTCCTTTCTGACCCAGCGATGCTTACGTGCCCACCTGTGTTTCTCAGCTAGGCACCTTTTATTCCAAGGCCTTCTCTTCATGAGCCTTGAAGACATTTTCTTTACCTGATTAAATACTTTTATCTTCTTAGTTGTACCCTTCCCCCACGTCTTCCCATCACTGCCTCCATAAAATGGCAGAAACTATTGAGCTCCCTCCATAAAATAGCAGAAACTGTTGGGCTCCCTCAACAGTGAGAAAATTCGTATTCTCTGAACCAGCTGCTTGGACCTATCTTACCCTTGATCTGTGCCATTGCATGCGGAAAATGGAACATTGGAAGAGTTGTCACCACTTTTTTTTTTTTTGGTCCTTTGTTTACACTATTACAGGAAGTGAATAAAGACTTCACAGTTACTTTCAGTTGACTTGTCCTAATAAATGACCTTCACACATGGCAGTGCTCTAACAAATTTGCACAGTGAGCAGGGTGGGTAAATTCAGCACAATAATTTTCTGGAGAAGCAAAAAACCTGAAGATGCCACAGGACACTTTTGAGAGGTGCTACCTGAATTCAAGTAGCATTCTCTGGGAGGTGTTAGAGAATCATTTTCAAGAGTCTGAGGGCCCCACAATGCACTTCATTAACCCTGCTAATGGGCCTTGAGAAGTGCTAGTGAACATAATGGGGCACTCTTGGAGAATGTTAAGAGACTGTTTACGTAGCTGCTCAGTTTTTATGGGACCATTGATCCTTCTCTTTAGCCCCTGACTCCTCAGCTGAGCTTGTCTACTGTGTCAAAATTAGACATCAAACAAGTCCTAAGAAAGCTAGGGAAGCAACACTGTACCTACTGGTTATGGTTTCAGCAACAAAACCCAAAATTGTTAAAGACCTTGTGAGTTGAGTTGCCCCCAATGACTACTGTTGGCTTTTTGCAGGTCCCTCATACTAATGGTAGCCTGTGACACAGAAAGTAATCAGACTTGTGCCTTTAATGAGATGAGTATGGCACCTTTTGAAATTGCTTTGCCCAAGAGTAAGGAGATACCCTAGAGAGTTGGTTATTTTATCTTCACAATGAGTTATCCTCACAATCCTTGACACCAGGATAAAGAGGAAGCAAAAATTGCTCTAGTTTTGGGTCTGAGGGTGCCACAACCAATACCCTTACCCATGCCTGGCAATGAGTGTGTCCCTTCAGGCTTCTACAAACCTTCAGTGGTATGGCCTCTTCTACTGAATCTATTATCCACCTTCACCCCTATTCACCTTCACCCTCAATCTCTCATGGAAATTGCTACAGTTAGAGCAAGAATGTTAAGTACTGTGAACTTAACCAACTATTGACTCCACCACAAAGGAACACCAAAACCACAAATAGATAGGCACACATCAAATAAAATATCTAGGGGAGAACACTCAAATTCAGCAAAGAATTGATGGAGACCCTCTGAGGCACACAGACTCTGGATTACAGCATAGAGAGGGAAACAAAGGACCTGGCTAAGATCGGCTCTGAATTAAGAGGGACTCCACATTGTGGGAAACAGGTAGGCTGGAGATCTTCAGCAGTTCACATTCCTACCACAGAAGCCTACCATTCTTACTACAGGAGAGTAGCTATAGACAACTATAGGCCCCAAAATTGGAAAACAAAAGAAATGGACAAATTCCTGGACACATACAACCTACCAAAATTGAACCAAGAAAAAATTAAAAAAACCCAAAGAGACCAATAACCAGTAACAAGATTTAATCAGTAATAAAAGGAACAACAACATAAAAGCCCAGGACTGAATGGCGTTAGTGCTAAATTCTACCAGACTTTAAAGAAGAGCTAACACCAATTACCTCAAACTATTCCAAAATATTGGAAGTGAGAGAATTCTTACTAACTTACCATATGAGGCCAGAATTACCCAGATGCCAAAACCAAATGATGACATAACTAAAAAAAACACAAAAAACTACAAACCAATATCCCTGATAAACACAGGTGCAAAAATTCTCAAAAACCACTAGCAAACTGAATTCAACAGCAATTCCACTCCTAGACATCAGATTAAGTCAAGACAAAATATGTGCAAAATTATTTCTACAATAAATATATTTAGAGTTGATTTACTTGTGATAGACAAGAACAGAAAATAACCCACATTCCCATCAATAGATTAATGGATGGTCAAATAGAGACATAGTGATCTAAATCAGATTGTTAGCTGCCTGGAGGTTAGTGGTTTATAAGACTGTGTGAGAAAAAAACTTCCCAGGGTTTCTTCATAAAATGCTTGTTATGTTTTAGGTACTAGTCACATGTGTTTCTAGTTTCTGAAAATCTTTGAACGATAGGCTTAAAATATATGCCTTTCTGCATGAGAATTATAGGTTAATAAAGCTTATTTAGAATAAAATGAATAAAGAAGTAAAACAAAGGAGACTGAATATAAAAAACTAAAAATGGACAATACAAAGGGATTAAAACACAGTAAGTCTATAGAACATGAGAGAAATTTACCATTTTAATTTTAAATCTATTAACATAAATCCTAATTAAAACTTCATTAAACATTTCTTTTTATTTCTTTTTGGTGCCAGGGCTCTTCTTAGAGTATATCCTTTTAAATTATAGTTTTTAATCTCTGTCATTTCCAAGTTGTGTACATCTTTATAAAATGGAAGTTATCTCCAGAGGCTTTATAATTCAGTGCTGTGCTTTCAGATAGGACTGCAAACTGAGCCACTACGACAGATGGTTGTCTGCCTTATTCTTACTGATGTTCAGAGAAAAAATATATATACATTCCCTTGGTAGTGAATTTTTTGTGTTTGAACAACCCTTAATGTCAATAAGTTGTTTCTTACATCTAGCCTGAATCTCCCTTTCTCAAACATAAGTTTCACATGGTTTTGTTTTATTCTCAGTGGAACAAGAGAACAGATGGTCAGTATCTTCCTTTGAAACACTGTTCATACACTAGAAGACAGTTGCTAACAAGACCCTTTATTTGATCTTAAATTTAATTATTTCAATTCACATAATGGAAGTGATGGAAGTTATCTCAAGTTCATCTAAGTCTAATACTCAAAGTGTATGGCATAGAATTTCATCTTGTAAGGTTTTCTATTAGTATAAAGTTAACAAATAAGTTAGCAAATAAGTTAACAATGTCTGATAACTTATACCTTTCTTGGAGATTCAAAAACTCATTTCTATGTTAATAGCTCACAGAAAGTAAATAACAAAGTAAGTTCATTTCAGTTTGCTTGCCCCAATATTTTCAAATGTTCTCTTCTACAACCTTCTCTTTCACTGCAACTCACTAATTAATACTTACTAATACAGAACATTATTTGCATAATGACATTCTGAATTTTATATTATACTGCTTCAAATACTAAGAAAGCTAAAGTATCTCAAAGCAATGATAATTACATTTATTTAAATATTTAAAAACCTATATATCTGAGAGATATACTGCTTTATATATTTAAACATCCTGTTAAGAACAGCCAGAAAATAACAAATATGTAAAAAATAATATATGTACATCTTCAGAAAACTACATTCACAAAGAGAACACAATATCTTGAACATAATAAAAAATAACAAGGCACAAGGAAAAACAATATGTTTCCAAAAATCAACAACCAAAATAGACAATGCAAAGAAAGATACTCACGGGAAATAAGTATAACTTTAATTATAAAAAAATCTAATTTCAATGCAATTTAAATATTTCAGAAATTATATTTCTCTTAAAGAAAATTGGAGTAAATAAATGGCCACTTAAAATAATTCCAATATAAATTACAAAACTGAAAAATCTGAAATTAAGAGCTTTATGTGTGGTTTTAAGAGTAGATTAAACCCAACTAGGCAGAAAGTTAGTAAACTGTATGAGAAGTCAAAGGAAAATATCTCCACTGAGGTTTGGAAAGAAGAAATGATGAAATATTTGGATAAAGGACTAAGAAATATAAAATGTTTAAAATGTCTAATATTAATGCAATTAGAGTTCCCAAAGGAGAAAACGGAATTTAGGCAGGAGTAAATTTGAAAAGATAACAAATAAGAACATTTTAAAATGAATAAAACATATTAGACAAGTATTTAAAGAACCACTATAAAATTTAGCAGCATTAAAACACACACACACACACACACACACACACACACACAAAGTTATATCATACCTTTTAAACTCAAATAAAGATAGAATTTTTAAAGCAGCCACAGCAAAAAGGAGTCATTATGTGCAAAGAAATAAAAATTAAAATAGCAGCTAACTTGTCAATGGGAGAAATGGAAGCCAACAAAAAATGCCATATCATATGAAAATCTTCTAAGGAAGTAACTGCTAATATAGAATCAATATCCAGTTACAATGTATTTCGAAAAAGGAGACTTTTCTAGAAAAAAATTAAACAGTGAGAATGTATTCAACAGTAGTTATAAGCAATTCTTCAAACTAAAAAATGATTCCATTTAGAAGGCTTATGATCCAGGAAGAAATTATAAGAAAAGGGAAAATGAGGAGAGTGGTAAACACAGTAGAATATCTTGCTGATAACTGACTGTATACAAAGATGCCGTATTGAGAGGCCAAATTATACATGAAATTAATACATAAAATAGTAATCTATATTGGCAATATGTTCATTAATCTATGCATTTTTCATAAAGTGAAGTATCATTTTATATAATGTTTTAATAAATCAGCAAAGCCTATTGAAATCTCTCAGGTAAACACATATAAGGGTAAAATAATATTTAATTAACAAGTTAATGGTAAGGAATATAAAATAACATTTAAAAATAATACAAGAAAGCTGGAGAAAAGAAAAAAATAGAGATATATCTCTATATATTAAATATGTGATGTGTACATATGCACAAAATACATTATATGTGTATAGGTATAGGGGTATATAGAGATATATTTATATAGACTAAATACTGTAATAGAAATATAAAAATCAAGGATTAATTTAAAATAACTATATATTTCAATGAACAAATTAAGTAGGTGGATACGCAGAATTTAAAATGAAGAGATTGGAATAGAATCACTAATAAAAAGAAAACTTGTATTTTATATTGTTAATGTACTGTTGAAGCCATACAAATTATTTTGGATTGATAGGGATATGGTCTGATAAAAATGTGAGTTAAATAAGAGAGAAAATAATTTGAAATCTGTATGCAACTAATAACATAGCTTCTAACTATAAAAAGCAAAATTTAATGAAATTAAAGGAGAAACAGAAAAATCCAGAAATTTGCCAGAAATGATCACCTCTTTCAGTAAATAATATAAAAAGCATACAATAAAGTTTAGTAATTATATGACAAACATCAGGAAAAAATAAATTCTTGTATGTTTATTTTCAAGGGCACACAGAGTATTTTCTATAATAATCAATTTCTGGGACACAAAGGAAGTATTAAACATTAAAATTAATTTAAATCATTTATTGCTTATTTTATAGGCTAATATTTAAAAACAAGAAAGCTAAAAATATTCCTCTATACTTTGAAATGACATAATGCATTTCTCAATAACCTTTGAGTCGAAAGAGAAATAAAGCAAATGAGAAAATATTTGAACTTAATAAAAATAGTACAAAGTAAACATTTTAAATGATGACAACACTGTACTTAGAAAGTATTTATGACATTAATTACATGTATTAGAGAATAGCAGAAATTCCATCATTTAAGCATCTGTTCCAAAAAGTTATGAAAAAAACACAAACCGCTTCAATAAAGTAAAGGAAAGAGTAATTGGGCAGAAAAAAGATAATAATACAGAAGTAAAAAAGACAGTAAACATATTCAATAAAGCATAGCAATGATTATTTGAAAAGATTAAAACTATTAATTAAATCCCTTATGAGATTTAATAGAAATACAAAATGATATTAAAACAATCCAAATATTATTAAAAACTACTAAATATATTTTGCATGTTTTTCCTAGCAAGTACGAAAATGTAATAAAATAGACCTATTCCAAAAATAGCTAAACATTTAACATTAGCACAAAAACTATAAGCTGAATAATTTTTGTTACAGTAAATAAATTGACTTTCATATTAATAGACTTTGCACAGGAAAAACTCATAGAAACCTAGAGGGCCCATTTATGAATTTCATCAATACTTAAGGAAAAAACAATAGCAATATTCTACAAAATGTTTCCAAATAACAGAAAAATATTGAACACTTTTCAGCTTTATGTTTAAGACCTGCACTACCTTGAAAACAAAATCTATTGAGAACACTGGGAAATTTTAAATTTACCCAATCTCCTTTTTTTTTAGACAGAGTCTCACTCTGTCGCCCAGGCTGGAGTGCAGTGGCACAATCTTTGCTCACTGCAAAGTCTGCCTCCTGAGTTCGGGCAATTCTCCTGCCTCAGCCTCCCGAGTAGCTGGGATTACAGGCATGTGCCACCATAACCAGCTAATTTTTGTATTTTTAGTAGAGATGGGGTTTCACTATGTTGGCCATGCTGGTCTCAAACTCCCGACCTCACTTGATTCACCCGCCTTGCCCTCCCAAAGTGCTGGGATTACAAGCGTGAGCCACTGCACCTGGCCCCAACCTCATTTTTTAAACATAGATTCAAATAATTCAAAATGAAGAATTAGCAAGCAATATTAAATACCAATGAGACCAACAGAATAATGAGAACAATAATATGATTATGTCAACTAATGTAAAAAAAGTAATAAAATTCAAAGACTAAAAAAAATGAAAAACAAAGAATAAGAAAAAGGCACTCCAAGAACAGAAGCCAGCTTCATTAAATCATCTCAGCCATCATCACACTTAATGTGTGATTTTGAATGCATGCTATTGTATTTATAACATGGTTCTAAATATCTTAGACAAGTACAGCAAGAAAAATATATATGTACACATGAAGTAGATGAAAAATTCATTGTTTACAAAATCCTTGGTTATGTATATAGAATATTTTAAAATACAGATCACTTATGACATTTTTAATTATCTTAATTTTATTATTTGTCCCTTTTTAATGGGGTGTTTTTTCTTAGAAATCTGAGATACTTGAACTGCATATTCTATTTCATAAGCATTATAAAATTTATATTTTCATTTCCCATCTGATGAACAATTTTTTTTTTTTTTTTGAGACAAGGTCTCACTGTCTTGCCCAGGCTGCAGCACAGTGGCATGATCTTGGCTCACTGCAGCCTTGACCTCCCCGGGCTCAGGTGATCTTCTCACCTCAGCCTCCCAAGTAGCTAGGACCACAGGGATATGCCACCATGCCAGGCCAGTTTTTATATTTCTTGTAGAGAGGGGGTTCACTATGTTGCCCAGTTTGGTCTCAAACTCCTGGGGTCAAGCAATTTGCCCACCTCAGCCTCCCAAATTGCTAGGATTACAGGCATGAGCCACTGTGCCCAGCCTGAGCAATTATTTTTTTAAGCAAAGTTTCCTGTAAAAAATGAAGTTGAGATAAATGTTCTATATATAAGCAACATTTTTCTAGTTCTAGATATATATATATATATATATATCTCCTCTCTCTCTCACTCTTGCCATATACTTGTGTGTATACACACATACATATATAAAATTGCTTTTCTCATATATATTTACATATATGCATCACTTTGTTTTATATACCCAAATTGCCTTCTAAAAGCAATTAAATAACTAATAACTTACACTTTTATCAGTAAGCATTCTCATATCTTTGCCAGCACTTAATATTGTTAGACCTTTCAAATTGTTGCCTCTTTCAGTGGGTTGAAAATGTTAAATCTTGATGGTTTTGTGTTATATTTCTAATTCCTATCTATCTTAATTTGATATTGTAGAAGTATATTGACAATTCAGGTTTACTTTTTTGTAATTTCCTTTTTATTTTTATTGGCTATTATATTACTCAGGGTTCCAACAGGAAACAGACAGTAAACTTAAATGAGGTAACTAAGAAGAACTTACAAAAGGGACACTTTATACAGATATGGGCCATGTTAAGGCAAACCAGGTGTTGAAGCACCCTGGGACTAAAATCCTCAAGGAGCTATTAATACCAGCAGGCCTGAAGAAGAAAATAATACCTAGGACATGAAATACAGAGCCATCGTAGATATCTACCTTACAGAATCTGTAACTTTTGTATAGAAATGCAGTTAATACGGGGTGTGCAAAGAGGTAGGTAGCCAGGAAAATAAATGCCTTGCCTTCCTCTTTTCACATCTTCTGATCACCTACTGATTTGCTCTCAATGGCCAAGCCCAAACATGAATGTAGAAGGCAAGGGGGTACCTTGATGCAGTCTACAAAGTACAGTTTTCCAGGTTATGGAGAATGCTAGAAAAGTATGGAAAATGGACACAAAAAAGCAAATGAAAAATATTCTGCCATCTCTTGTTTTTTATCTTTTCTTTGTTTGGTCTTTTTTTTAATTAAAAAACAATTGGCCAGGCATGGGTGGCTCATGTCTGCAATCCCAGCGTTTTAGGAGGCTGAGGTGGGCTGATTGCTTGAGCCCAGGAGCTCAAGACCAGCCCGGGCCACATGAAGAAACCCCATCTCTACAAAAAATACAAAAATTAGCTTGGCCTGGTGGCATGTGCTTGTAGTCCCAGCTACTCCAGGGGCTGAAGTGACAGGATCACTTGAGCCCAGTAGGCAGAGGTTGCAGTGAGTCAAGATCACGCCACTGCCATTCAGCCTGGGTGACAGAGTAATATCTTGTCTCAAAAAAAAAAAAAAAAAAAGTATAGAAACATCTTGTGTGATATATTTCAAATGTCTCCTCTCTTTCTGCATTGTTATCTCCTTTTGAATGGAGCCAAATTATTATTAACTACATTTTAAATTTCATGTATGCAGGGAACTTTGTATTATTAACTGTTATAGTCTTAGAATCTGGAAAAATTCCTGGCATATGAAACTTGCATCAATAATTGTTGAATAAATTCATAAATGAATAGTTTTCTTTAGACTTTCTGTTGTTGATGTGTTATTTTCTGATTTTTTCCCCATGATGAATCACTGAGATATTTTTCCTGTATTTTCATCCAAAAATTTAAAATTGTTCTTATTTATGTGTAAATACATCTGAAATTTTTTATGATATGATATGATGTAGGAGTCTAATTGTGTATATATGTATTTATATATGCTATCTATGGGTACGTATACATATGTATTTATATGTGATAGATAAATAGATATTCACCATACATCACAATTTACTGATTTGTAATTCCTCTTCTATCATATATATGTATATAATATGTGACATATGGCAAATTACTATATGTATTTATGTATCTATATCTGGCCTCTTCTCTCTCTCACTGATTTATAGTGTATCCCTTTGTCAAAAATATATTCTCAGTTCTATAATAAGTTTCTCTCCCTGGTTAGATATGTTCTATTTTTGCTTTTTTTAAAATTGCCTAACTCTTTTTAGAAACTGAAAAATTGAATCCTTTTTCAATTTCTGAAAAAACTATTGTTCATTTGTTAATGAGATTGGCACTGGATTCATATACTAACTATAAGAAAACAGCCATCTTTACATTTTTGATTTCCCCTAATGATAGATGTTCTTTTGTTCTTTAATAATAATTTGTAAGTTTTATATAATGATCTTGCACAAATTGGGTTATATTTATTCTTAGGAACGTACAAAATGTATTTTACTAGACATTATGCTTTATACTGAAATTCACAAGCCTCTCAACTAACATCGGAAACAATATGAGTATGCACATTGCTATTTATGCTATTCAATATTATACTGAATGTCTTAGTCACTGAAGTTAGGCAACAGACAGACTTAAGTGTCATATAGATTTGAAAGGAGATCCAAAATTGTGGTTGTTTCTAGGTAATGCAAATATATAGAAACTTCAACATAATTTGTAAATCACTTTAACAAAATTGCTGAATATGGATGTATAGTAACAATTAATAATGTGCCATTATAGCAATGACAACCAATTACCACCAATCTGAGTTTTAATTTTGGTATTACTTTTTGGGGGGCTGGAAGGTGTTTAAAATCATTTTTAATGCAATCTTTGCTCCATTACATAAATACTATTTGGTCAGCTCGAATGTGTCAGGTAACATAGTAGATCTATTTCTGTTAAATGTCATTCTCTTGGTTTATATTTGTGCTTTTAATCTGAATTTTTCTATTTATAACTTTTAAACTTTTTTTATAGAAGCATGTTATACTATTATAAAACGTACTGAATTTACTGTAGTGCATAGACCTATTTTTTTACTCTCACCTTTCAAGGAAATCTTTTCATTTTCCTGTTGTTCTACTTTCTCAATATTATTTGTGAGTGGTTTGTTTTCACCCTTAGTCATCATAAAACAAGGACATTTCAACCTTGAGAAACTGCTTATCATCATATAGGATGTTTGTGTTGCCAAGGTCTTATCTCTTATCCACATTTGTGCTAGATTAATAATCATTTGAGATGCTCACACAAAAGCAGGCTGATGTGTATAACTTTTCTTTCTTAACATCTAGCAAACATCTCGTTTATGTAGCTTCTTCATTGGGAGACAAAGTTTAATCCTAGCTCCTCTGTCTGTCTCAATGAAAAACACGTCATATACATAAAAAGTATATATAAATCATTTTGGTTTTCTTGAATTACTTTACATTTTTGAAAATTACAATAAATCCAATTTGTAATGTAGCCTTTCCTGTGTCCTTATTTGACTTGTTTTGCCCTAGGAATTTAGTTATTACATCTTAAAAGTTTTGGGGACAAATTTTTTTTCAGAGTTTAAAGTTAAGAGTTCACAGTCTTCTACTCAGATGACAGATAGAGTAAAGGTGTGGCATTTGAGGTAATAAAAAAGAAGAGAGGATCATTTTACCTAATCTCTATGGCACACTGTGAAGAAATGAATGCTTGCATCCCTACAAGATTTAGATGTGGCCAGATGCAATGACTCATACCTGTGATCCTTGCACTTTGGGAGGCCCAGGTGGGAGGATAGCTTGAGGTCAGGGGTTACAGACCTGTCTGGTTACCATAGTGAGACCTCGTATCCACAAAAAGTTAAAAATGTAGCTGGGTGTTGTGGCTTATGCCTGGGGTCACATCTACTCTGGAGGCTGAGTGGAAGGATGGCTTGAGCCCAGAAGTGTGTGAGGCTTCAGTGAGCTGGGATGGTGCCACTGCACTCTATCCTTGGTGACAGAGCAAGACCCTGTCTCAAAACAAAAGAAAAAATGTACATGTTGAAGTTCTATTCCCCAGTGTGATGGCATTAGAAGTTGGAGCCTTTGAGAGGTGACTAAGTGATAAGGACAGAGCCTTCATAAATAAGACTAGTGCTCTTACTCAGGAGACCCCAGAGAGCTCCTTACTCTCTTTCTGCCAAGTGAGGACAGAGAAAGAAGATGATCATCTAAAGACAGAGAAGCAGTCCCTCCCCAGACACTGAATCTTCTGTAGCCCTCATCGTGAACTTCCTTGCATCCAGAACTGTAAAAAATAACTGTTTGCAGTTTAACCCACTGTTTATGGTGTCATTGTTTTTAGTAGTCCAAACAGACTAAAACAGGCTGCTCTTCTTACTTTTCATTGGCATAGAATAGAGGATTTTAGTTGTTTATTTTTCAGTCTAATTATGGAAAATCTTTTCCAGATACTGGAAATTAATTGTTTACTAGTTCTTTTCAAAGACATCATATGAAAATTTCATATTTTCATTTGAATTATATTTCTTTTATTGGAATATGAGAAAGGTTATACACAGGCTGCCAGTTATGGGTCATAATAAATTTATAATCCTGCAGACCGATTTAATATTTAAATGTTCAATACAGTTAGAATAAAGTCTTAAGTATAGAAGAGATTCTCTGAATGGATATTTAGAATTTCTCTCCTCTTGAATTCTCTCTCATATTTGATTTTCAGATCAGGCACTGGTAATCAACAGTTGTAGTGAATACCCAATCTAAGACTCACATTGCATAGTGAGTGATAGAAATAGATAAAGACTGACACAAAGAAAAGGGGCAAGTGACAGAGATGAATACCAAGGGTAATTCACTTGGATATAAACTATTCATTCTAACATAATAAGAGAAGATAGAAGAAATAAAGCTATCTTACTCTACCTGGATTCATGTACTTAATCATTCTAAGTGCATGCCAGTATAAGAATCTCTCTCTAAAAACAGACAGTTGTTAAAATGGTTAAAAGTTATATTTAAAAAAGCAAAAGCCAAACAGATACTCTTCTAATTAGTGAATTTTTTCCCTTTGATGTGTGGATGAACCATTATCTTGCTTAAAAAAGCCTTAGAAGCATATATCACATATGATTTAAAAATGGATCTGTTTGACATTTCAGCCAGCAATAATGAAAGTTTTTATATTTTGTGTCCTAGCTGTAGAGACAAACTGTTGATAGAGGAAAACAAAAAGAGAGAGAGAGATATTGAATGTTCTTACTGTTTTAAAAAAAGCCCATAAGAATTAACTAAATTAATTTTTAAAATATGAAATATACATAAATGAACACAATTATGCACAAAACTTTAGTGGCAGAGTAAAGTTGTTGATGTGTTATCCAAGGTGTACTACTGAAAGAACGTAAGTTTATAAAAAAGCAGTTTTTTCTTCGAGTACACTACATCTCATCAGAAGAATGAATAGGTTACTTAGCATTAGCCTCACATTGATAAAAAGGCTTACATTTTATGTTTTAGCTTTTATGTTTGCTTTTGGGAACTAAGTACTATGTTAGATTATTTATAAACTAATTTTTGAAAGCACAATTCTTCATTAGGACCATGCTTAATGGAAAGCATCTAATACTTTTATGATTATTATTTTGGCTGTGAGGTTACTCGTAGCTTTAAAAGATCAGTAGCACTGTTGGCTCAACTTAAGTATGTGCCTGTGAAAGTTGCAGTATTTTCCTCAAATCCATCCAGATGCTTATAAAGCATCAAACAAAACAAGACCATTGCGGTTATACATTGATGAGACACACGAGATGAAAAAAATCACACAATGCCTAATTCTATCTACTCTCTATTTTTACAAAAAAACTAGAAGAGGTTAGTAAGTAACTTATTCTGTTAGTTGTTGAAAATAGATATATGTATGATTTTTAAAATTATATTTCTACAGTAGAGAATTCTTATTCACATTTAGATGATTTGCAATCTTATTTATATATACATTTATTAATAAATACATAATGTAATTCTTAGAAATTTTATGTAACTGTAAACTATCTTTTTACTTGTATTTTGAAATTGTGTTACTCTTCATTTTAGAACATTTCAATATATTATGTCATGGCTTCAAATGAGATTTACATAAGTTAAAATTTATATATAAAGATAAAGAAAAAGCACTCATTTGATGAACTACATTAACATTCTTATTTATCAAGTAAATAAAATAACTACTTTCTAGTATAACAGACATTGATTGCTGTTTTCTAATAACAATGATAATAACAATAGATAATAATGTCAATAGCTATAATATTTGAAACATACTTGACCACTGGTTAGCAAAGGTTGTTTTATAAATTATGCAGACTAAAACCAGCACAATTTATTAATTTTTTAAGGAAAATATTTCAATGCTTTATTTTATATCTGTAATTGTGTAAGTAACTGCATACACTGGAATCTTATAATCTATTGAATATAGATCTAGTAAATTATAAACTCTTTAAATGTTCCTTTTTTGTATAATGTTTGCTTATTTCTAATCCTTAAATCATTCGATATGTTTAGAATATTTTATTTCTTAAACATTTAAATTCAGAATGGCTAAATTTCTATTTTTATTTTAAAGAGTAAACATTTTTAAATGAATATTTTAAATATCCTACAGTACAAATAAATAAAAGAAAAATGTATATTTTTATAACTACTAAAAGTTACCTTACATTTGACTAATTATTAAATGACAATAAGTTTGAGTATTTTAATAAATTTATTAATATACTACTTATGGTTATTATCTTAAAGGTTGAATATCTAAATGACACTTCTATTTTTTTAACTTAACAGAATTCTCTACTCATAATCATCAAACAAAATCACATATGTAAACACTGCCTTAATGTTTTTAAATTCTTTTAGAATTTTGCTCATCTCATTTTGACCTATTTCAAAACATCCATAAACCTAGTTTACACACTAATTATAATTTTGGAAAACAAAACATAAACATAATATTAATCAGTAACCATTCCAAACTTTTTCTTTATTTATTGACACTTTTAGTTATCACTATATCTTTTTTATGTTTTAGAATGATAATAAACCTAATTAAGATCATTTAGGAAATTTAACAAAGTTTTAATATAGTCATAGAATTACTTGGCATGCTTATACTAATAAAGTCATTATATCCTAAAAATTATAACACATAGTACTTCTTTCGCTGTTCATTTTGATTAACCAAATTGTAATTTGTATAAAATGACTGAAATGCTTTCAGGGGAATATTTTTATCTTTGATGGAAGTTTTATTAAACTTCCAACAAAAGTATTGCTTATTAAAATTTTATAAGATAAAAAATTTATCTGCATTGTTTTTGAATCATTACTTTCAAATAATTGTCACCAATAAACTGTTAACACAAATTCATTCTCAGAATGAATTTACAAACTAATTTTGTTTCCAATAGATAACTGCTTCTTTCCTCAAGTGCACTATCAAACAAAACCATTATTTCATTGTTTCATTACTTTCATAACACAATGTTTGTTTATGATATTAAAAAAATTATGACATAATCTTGAAACAGATTATTTTTAAAAAGAGAATAATGTAGATTTTAACAGTATATTTACTGCTATTCTTGTAACAAGTCTTGAAAGAGATTTATAATCACTTCATTTTTTAGCTACCATTAATTTAAAAAATGAGTGATGTCTCCTTAAGATGATAGGAATATAGACTACTTTTCCTATTTTCTTTATTACTTTATTTATTAGATCTTTTGTACTTGTCTAAGGGGATATAGCTTAGACATAAATGTCAAATTGGGAGATACAACAATATTTTACTTTAATACAAAAATCATTTGGTATCCTACTTCAAATTTAAATGTCATTATAGATTATTTCAATAGCATTTTAGATTCTTGTTAGGCTCGCGTGCATGCATGTGTATGTGTTTGTGTGTCTGTGCACGCCCTCTCTAGCTGATTACAGTGTAGACTTCCTCTCTCTTTTTATTTTGGATAATGTATATTATGACCTCATATAATGTCTTAATGAACTAATTTTACATAGTTTTCTTAAACAAATTTTTATTAGGTCATCAGGATACAGTAACTACATCAAGAAGAGAAGAGAAAATCAATAGCATGGGTTGATAACACACATATATCTGAGTACACAGATGCAGTCTTAGGGAGAGGAGAAAGAGAGAGAGAGAGAGAGAGAGAGAGAGGAAGTTGTTCAAGTTCTATGAAATCAACAGAGATTGAATTTACCCTGAACATCTTGAATTATAAAAAATAATTTGTTGATCTATATCACTGTCAACATAACTACACTGTAGAGAGAAATGTAGTCAATGACTGTCTGTGAATGCTTAGGCTTGAGGAAAAAGCTGAGAATCAGTGCATATTTTGCCATGAAGATGCAAAATGTTTGCATTTTTGCTAGCCCTATTGCCTGAGTTCAACAGGGAATTTAGATAGTAGGACATAAATTCAAGTGAACTGAAATTAGAATACATGTTTTACAAGGTGGTTTGATAATTTCTTAACATTTTTTAAATAATTATTTTACTTTGGTGATTATATAATTATAAAATATTTCACTATAAAATATTTTGTTGACAAAGTTATCAAACAATACAACTCAAATATTGAATTAATATATTTTATTTCATAATACCTGCAAATGAAATTAAACATATAGGTCAGAAAAATAGTCTTGGTTTTTAATATTCTTCATAGCTCTTTTTAATAATGCATATTATGAGATCACGCATTCTCAGTGAAGTTTTACCAAGAAAAATATTATTTTTTCTTAGGAATAGCCAGCAGAATGTATTTGCCAAAATTTGTCATTCTGTGTCAAAAATTTGAAAAGGTGTACCTGAATATACAAACTTTTGTTCTTCTAAAATATGATTTGGGGAGATTGAATTTTATTATTCTAATTTTAAAAGTATAAAACCATATACACTATCTAATATGTGTAATAAACTGGGGAAAGTAATAGAATAATGGTGATGATTATGATAATTATAAGATTGTAATATTTATAATGATAAATTATTTGGTAACTTATTAATAGATAAGTAACAAACAGAGACAAAAGTTCCCACATTTGCCTATTTATAAATCTAGGCTATTTGATCTTAGTAAGCCTTTATTTTTAGGAGAAACAGAGATGACCTTCATACTTATTAGAACTATAGTTTTTAATACATTTGAATCTAAAATTTAAATCATTAGTGGAACAGTGAGTGGAACTTTGGAAAAGATAAACATTCTCCAGACAACAGAAATTTTTGAGCCTTATATAAGCTAAGTTGATTTAGCTATTTAATTAATGCTTAAATAAATAACTTTCAGTTTAAAGGTTAATTCTGTTTTCAAACTGAGGGAAGACAACAATTTTCTACATGCTATTCTCTTTTTAGTTCAAATTATCTTGTAGTATATATTGTGAAAACTTAAAGTCTAGAAAGCCCTAATGATGTTAGAAAAACAATTATCCAAAAGAGCATAACAGTCCTTGAAAGGGATGTATTAGACACAGATGTGCTGCTACTTTAAAAGAGAATGATAGTGCTGAAAGGGAACTAAACTACAGAAGCAACAACCTAGCCAGAAAAAGAGGAAAACCATTTTTAAGAGTTGCTTTTTCCCTTTTTCATCTTCTACATTAGGTATGAAATTAGTGTTTACAAGTACTAGATTTAAAACAGTTAGAAATTTATATATGCAAAAATAGTTTTTTTCTGCTTTAGTTATTTGTAGTATTATAATGTTTCTGCATGTTACTTTGTACACAGGAAGATAAATTTAGGGTTTCCAAGAGTCCAATTAGAAAGAGAAGATGTCTAGTACTGTAGGAGAGTAATGGGCTGAGAGTCAGAAAACTGAATTTTATTTTGATCTCCATATTTACTAAATGTTTCTAGTCTTGACTATATTACTCGATGTTTTAGAGTAGGCTTTCTTAATTTTTTCATAATATATTCATAATCAACTCTAAGAATTTTGCCATGTAATTATGAGAATCACAAATAGGTAGTAAATACATACACACATACTTATACACACATACTTGTACACACACACACGTGCATACATGATTTTATATATGTCAGGAATTAGTTACTACAGAAAGATTTTGAAAGCAGCTTTACTGCTGTGGTGTCCAAATTACATTCCTCCTATTTGATAATTTAGTACAATCTACAACATAGAAATAAGCTGGACTTACATTCAGAAATATGTCCAGAGTGAGCTTTTCAAATTTAATAAAAACTGTCAATACTACATTCCATTCAGTCAATGATCAAAGCTTATGAACTTGTTTTAATTATAAACAAAATACATTCAATCTAGAATTATACTCTAAAATCTATTGAATAAATATGCATTGAGTGTCTATTACCTGCAAGCTAACATGGTAGCCCTTGGGCATATACCAAAAAGGAATTTAAATATGGTCCCCGATCTCATCCCAATAAATGTGTTTAAGAATGTTCCTGGAGGCCGTGAGCGGTGGCTCATGCCTGTAATCCCAGCACTTTGGAAGGCAGAGGCAGGCGGATCACCTGAGGTCAGGAGTTCGACACCAGCCTAGCCAACATGGTGAAACCCCATCTCTAGTAAAATACAAAAAAAATTAGCTGGGCATGGTGGCGGGCATCTGTAGTCCCAGCCACTCAGGAGGCTGAGATGGAGAATCTCTTGAACCCAGGAGGCGGGGGTTGCAGTGGCGGCGATTGTGCCACTGCAGCGACAGAGCGAGACTCTGTCTCAAAAAAAAAAGAAAAAAAAAAGAATGTTCCTGGAAATCTATTTTGCAAAGATATAAAATTTTTGTCACTGCAATTTGTATTTCTCTACCTATTAGTGTAGCTGAAAATGTTAAGTTTTATCATTTTTGTATTTCTTCTTTTGTAAATTTTATATTAATGGTCTACCAAATTTTTATAGAACATTTCTGTCGTTCTTATATTTTAGGAGTTCTTTTTGTTTGAGATGATATAATTTTATCATCATGTACTCAAATTTGTTTGCTGTTCATTTATTGATTATGAGTTTGTGTGGATAATGGGAATAAGCCTCTCATTTGCCAGTAAATTTACTCTAGTAAATATAAAAGAAGGAGGTTCTGTTTAGAGAAAGGGCAAATGGGAAAATAGAGAGAAGAGAGTTGGAGAAGAAAGTCTGCTTTTGCTTTACTCTTCCTTGTGCATCTGGTTGAGGGGGAAATACACACACACACACCACTTACCTATGTCTAACCTACATAGATATGTATCTTCATGAAGTGATACTGAAGCAATGCACCCATGAGAATTTCACTTAAATATAAGGGGCTGATTTGGAAACAGGGATGGAAAACACTTTCTGTTCTGTATTTTCTTATGTTGCATGCTTAGTAACTGAATTGAAATGCAAACCCAGGACGTTCTAAATTCATACTGAAAGTTTTGACTAACATGCAAGGTAGCATCCCTGAATTATATCATGATTTTACTATAGTTCTGTGTTAAGCCACAGAAATTTTTAGAAATGCCAAATTAAAAAAAAATGGTGGCTGTGGGCAGTGGCTCACACCTGTAATCCCAGCACTTTGTGAGGCCAAGGTGGGTGGATCACATGAGGTTGGGAGTTCGAGACCAGCCTGACCAACATGGAGAAAACCCACCTCTACTAAAAATACAAAAAATTAGCTGGGCGTGGTGGTGCATGCCTGTAATCCCAGCTACTTGGGAGGCTGAGGTAGGAGAATTGCTTGAACCTGGGAGGCAGAGGTTGCAGTGAGCCAATATCGTGCCATTGCACTCCACCATGGTCCACAAGAGTGAAATTCCGTCTCCAAAAAAGATGAAAAAAACTCATTGCTTCATACATTTGCTGAATTAAATGTGTCTGTTTCAGGTTTAGTAATTTTAACTTTTGCATAGTGAAGAATTAACTTTACCAAAAGATAGGTCTGGCCTTCATCCTTGGTTTCTTGGTTAGTGATCTCTAGGCCACTGGAATATCCTTCCTGATGGGAATGTCTTTGCCTGGGAGCTTTGGCCACTATCCAGTCTAAAGGTGTTCTATGATGGAATCTTTGGGCCACAAGTTTTCAGTTCTGCCTCCAAAAGTGCCTGAGGAATAAAAATGTCAGTCCAACCTCCAGAAAGGGCTAAAGACAAAATGTCAGCCAAAGCAGTGGTAAGTGATTGAACCCTATTGAAAATTCTGGACACCAAAGACTTGAAAGCTTTTCTAGTTAAGAATACTTCATGTATATGATTACATATTAATGCCCAGAAGCTAATAAATTTGCCACTCCCCCAGGTTGAGGGCAATAGGAGCTTCACGTTTGGTACCTTTGCTGGGTTCTGACCTAGGTATAATACTTCATCTCCTGGCAGATTTTAACCCGTATTCCTTTTCTATAATGAGCTGTAACCACAAGTAAAAGTATAACAGCTTTAAATGAGTCCTATGAGTCTTTCTAGTGAAATCAAATACAAGGGTAGTGTTGTGTACCTTGTCCCGTGAACTTTCAATTGATATCTGACATAATGGCAGTCTTTTGTTAACTGTTTATTCTAAACTTTGCAATTGACCACAACTCTCAAAGGTGTTTATGTAAATGTTTCTAACATATCATATTGTTGATGAAAGGGATGTTAGGAAGTGAAACACAATAGCAAATAAACAAAACAAATATTTAAAAGTGCCTTCTAAACAGTCTTATTCAAAAATAATTTTAGTCAACGGTGTATACTATCTCTAGTTACATAGCCAGGCTGAGTCAAAAGAACAAAAGTAAAATTGTGAAAAAATATAGCAACTGTATTTTCCAAATTGTACCTGGCAGAAAAACTGAGAAATGTACATCTGTTGCTGGGAATTAATATTACCTTATCACAGAAGGAACACCTTAGGTTATTTGTTATAGCTGCCATGAAATAAAATATCAAAGTGAAACAGAAATCTAATGTTATATTTTGAACCCTCTGAGAATACACTTCAAGTGGCTGCAGGCCTCCAAATCACTGAAGGATGTAGTCACTCAAGTGAACGGAAAATAATGATGGAGAGTTGATCAAAAGGTAAGTGGCATTACCATTATAAGGTCTTGATATAAAAGAAATTTTTGTAAATCAAATTGTATGGCAATTATAGTTTGTAAATTTATCCATTTTTTTCATTATGTAATAAATCAGAAGAAAATATATTATTTTACATTATATTATATTAAACACGTTATATTAAATATATATTTAGGTTGCATTATGCAGAAAAAAATACACATACTTTACTAATTTTTAGCTACTACTAAGATTATGATGGAATTAAATTCATAAAAAAAGCTTTTTATCTCAAACAATGATATCCATGATTGAAATTAGGACAACATTGTTTCTTTTATCCTGGTAAGAATTAGCTAAGAGTACTCAAAAAAAAAACAATGCTGTTTTAGTTTGTTTTGTGAAGCTGTAACAGAACACTACAGACTGGGTAATTTATAATGAAGAGAAATTTATTTGGCTCATTGTTCTGGAGGCTGGGATGTCCAAAAGCATGGTGTCCACATCTTCA
This sequence comes from Pongo pygmaeus, assembly GCF_028885625.2. Lineage (NCBI taxonomy): Eukaryota > Metazoa > Chordata > Mammalia > Primates > Hominidae > Pongo > Pongo pygmaeus. The sequence continues at coordinate 147,441,639 of NC_072376.2, forward strand.
TGAAGTACCATATCTTCATGAAGTACTATCAGGGAAGGCCTTTGTGGTGTATCATCCCGTGTCATAAGACAAAAGGGCAAGAGAGGAAGAGAGTGAACAAGAGATTGAAAATGCAACCTCAAACCCTTTTATAATCAGCAGTAATCCATTCATGAGGGTGGATTTCTCATGACCTAAATGCCTCTCATTAGGCTTATCTCCCATCCCTCTTGCATTGGGATTGTGTTTTCAACACATAATTTTTAGGGGACATAATCAAACTGTAACAAATGCCAAGTTACTGTATATTGTCAGACAAAATATACAAGGTGTGAACTCCAGAAATATCATCTCTACAACTAGATGACATATTGTTAACTTATACATAATATGACTATTTTGTATAATAGAAGAAATTATTAAATTATCCAGATATCTCTCCAGGTCATTCTCAAAACAACTTAGTTTAAAAATAAATTGAACAACAGACTAGCTTCAACATTAACTATAGTAAAAAATATGCTTTTTTACAAATACGTTTCAGAATAGTATTTTGGTTTATTATGTTAATGCTGTTTTCACATACGATCATGACTGAGAAAACTCACTGGTTATGATCTGAACAGTCAGAAAAGTTTTGTCAGGCCTCTGAGCCCAAGCCAAGCCATCGCATCCCTTGTGACTTGCACATATGCACCCAGATGGCCTGAAGTAACTGAAGAATCACAAAAGAAGTGAAAATGCCCTGCCCCGCCTTAACTGATGACATTCCACCACAAAAGAAGTGAAAATGGCCTGTTTCTGCCTTAACTGATGACATTGTCTTGTGAAATTCCTTCCCCTGGCTCATCCTGGCTCAAAAGCTCCCACACTGAGTACCTTGTGACCCCCACTCCTGCCCGCCAGAGAATAACCCCCCTTTGACTGTGATTTTCCTTTACCTACCCAAATCTTATAAAACGGCCCCACCCCTATCTCCCTTCCCTGACTCTTTTCGGACTCAGCCTGCCTGCACCCAGGTGATTAAAACTTTATTGCTCACACAAAGCCTGTTTGGTGGTCTCTTCACAGGGACTCGCATGAAAAGTTTAATTGCTAATTTTGTATATGTATATTTTTTCTTTTAAAAGGAATGCTCACTTTAAAAATAATAATACAATGAGGGTTATACTAAAATGTACATTAAAACAATTTCCATGAACTTTAATTTTTGCAATGTAATAGTATTAGGTATATTTGAAACTATATATGTTAAAAAAGACATCCATTAACAGATTATAATTTCAGGTGAAATGTTTAAAATGTTTAATTCTCATCCAAATCTAATTTTCTTTCTACATAGCAATACCATTATTATTATTAAATATCAGCATTTTAGCACTTTAAAAATATAAAATATAGGCTGGGCTGAAGGAAGAGAAAGACCCTCTCATATTATTTTATATTGTTTTAAACTCAGTATCTGTTTTAAGTAAAAACAACAAAGAAGTAAAACCAAAGACAGGCAGCCCGGCGCCAGGCCCAAAACCAGGCCTGGGCCTGCCTGGCCTAAATCCAGTAGTTAAAAATCAACTCATAACTTAGAAACCGATATTATTCATAGATTCCAGACATTGTATAGAAGAACATTGTGAAACTCTCTGCCCTGTTCTGTTTCTCTCTGACCACCAGTGCATGTAGCCCCTGTCTCATACCCCCTGCTTGCTCAAATCAGTGACAACCCTTTCATATGAAATCTTTAGTGTTGTGAGCCCTCAAAAGGGACAGAAACTGTGCACTCAGGGAGCTCGGATGTTAAGGAAGTAGCTTGCCGATGCTCCCAGCTAAATAAAGCCCTACCTTCTACAACTCGGTGTCTGAGAGGTTTTGTCTGTGGCTCGTCCTGCTACAGGGCGATATGGCTCACATTTGTAATCCCAGCATTTTGGGAGGCTGAGGTGGAAGGATCACTTCAGCTCAGGCATTTGAGACCAGCCTGAGCAACATAGGGAGACACTATCTCTACAAAATTTTTTTTCTAAAAGTTAACCAGGCATGGTCATATGTGCCTGTGGTCCCAGCTACTTGTGGGGCTTAGGTGGGAGGATCTCTTGGGCATGGGAAGTCAAGGCTGCAATGAGATGTGATTGCACTACTGCATTCCAGTTTGGGTGACAGAGCAAGGCCCTGTCTCAAGGCCCTATTTTGTGGGATCTGATTTATTTAATAATTATTTTTTTAGACATAATACAGAAGAAATAAAGTTTTAAATTATTTGTATGTGTCTACTATATGGAACAATGTAATGTTTATATGTCAGATATTTCCAAAGTGTAATGCCTAAGGTTCTTGCCTAGCCACGCCAAAGAATTGGTGTGGTGGCTGTGATAGAGACAGGAACAAAGAGCGAGAAAAAGCTGTAGGCTTTATTGAGCAGAGTGAAAGTACAAAGCTTCCACAGCGTGAAAGGGGTCCTAAACGGGGTAGCCACTGCTGGACTTGGGTGATTGACTTTTAAACTCTTTACGGTGGGAAATACGTGCGGCGGGAAGATATTACCAGAGCAAGAAACGAAGGCAGTAAATTATTTTGTGACATGTCTTAGATTTTGAGGAAAACCGGAATTGCAACTTAGGTTTTATCTACTTTATGACCTTGCAGCAGCATGGCAAAGGAGACAGGATCTTACAGGACTTTACAAAGTATGTTTACAAGGAATTGGAATTGGGGGTATAGATAAGGTCTGCTGGTCACAGAAAACCGCCAGTTAACATTCCTTTTACTTTAGTTTCAGGGGAGGGGGAAGGGAGAGAGGGAGACAGGAAACAGGGAAACTTACAGCAAAATTTTCACTGTTTATAGCTTTCTTGGGGAAGAAAACACATGCACAAATCCTGGTGTTAGGAATATTTTAAGCATATATCTTCAATATTATTCATCCAGGACCAAAGGAAGTCCTGATGCAGGAAATGAGTGAGTTTCTGAGCCCCTACTCCACCCAGGAAGCCCAGCTGGCACCTCCCCTCAAAAGGATTCAGTTTACATGACACTTAGTGGTCACACATAGTTGTAAATAACATATGTATATATTAATCTTTATATATTCATACATGCAAATTACATAATTGCTTAATTCTAAAATTAAATTATACACAGCTCATGAAACATGTTTATTATCTGTGCCATTTGTGCCAAGGTTGTTTTAGGTGAACTAATTCACAGGAAATCTACAAATACATGTCATTTATGAGTCATTTTTACTTTCTAGATGTTTACATTAAAATAATAAAACGTGTGAAATAAATAATAATATTGTAAGCATTGTCCTAAAAAGAATATGCTGCTAGATTTCAGAAGGGACTTAAATTATATTTTTTTGTTTTCCATGTTTAAAATAATAATTTGCATCACATAATGCAAATACATACATTTTGGGGATTTTTCTTTAATTAAAGAACAATTTTAAAAATATTTATTAAAACTTTAACACAGAGAATTTCATTTTTCAGTTTAAGGTAAAGTGGAATCTCATTTGTTGGAAACTATATTCTAGAATTATCTTATAAAATGATTCAAATTAGAAAAGAGTCAGTATTGCCCATAGGAATGGAAATCAACTAGGAAAGTTGACTCACTAATTATTTAGCAGACTTGACTGAATTGGTATCCAAAAGGATTACTGCCCAAAAGCCTGCCCTGGGGTCGGAACAGGTGTTGTTTCATTAGAATTCTGCATTACTGCTATTTCAAGGAGGAATTCAAAAAGACAACCCAGGGAAAGAAAATCCCATCTATGTGACATGAAAAGCATGACTCCTAAGTTAGTTTGTATGCTTTCTCCTTCTCAGTTATTTCCTAGACTTCTTTCTGTCTCAAATAGATCCCTTACCAATTCCAAAGCAGCTGGCATAAGTCTTCTCCTGAAAATGACAATAGCACCCTTGCAGCAAATCTCAGGCACACAGGTGTTTCAAGGGATCTGAGATACAGCTAGGCAGAAGTCAAATTTCAGGTAGAATCACCCATAAAGGTTATGACTATGAGGCCAAAAATTGTCTACTAATCTTCCTTCCAAAGGTTTACTGCTCAAGGCTACACTTAAGAACCTTCCTCCTCAGAGTGAGTTACCATTAAATTCCTGTGCAACTGTTTGGGAGATTGTTTTGGTTGGAATTACAGTGGTATAATGACTGCAGTGCTCATTGCCTCTGTGCATAGCACCTGCAAGTTCTTTAGTCCTTATTATCGTTCAAACAATTTAAATGACTTTGAATACTTTGCTAAGCACTCTGAGTAGGAGTTAAAAAAGTGGTCTATTGTTCCTGATGCTAATTATTACAAATTGTCACTCAGTCTTGACAGCAGATGCTTTGTCTTGCTGTTTTCCGTGGGCAAGAGGCTATAGAAACTTTGCTTTGAGGGGAAGAAAAGGAAAATGAAAAAGAAACTTTAGGCCTTGAGGATCACTTCTTTATTTGAACTACAGATATAATTTGTGTGTGTTTGTGTGTGTGCTCAAAGTGTAAACCAAAAAGTATCTAAGTCTCAATCAAGTTGGAAGCTTATCTTGACTAAAAGTTAAGGACATGCCTGTGACACAGCCTCAGGAGGTCCTGATATGTGCCTAAGGTGGTCAGGCTACGGACAGCCTGATTTTTTACATTTTAGGGAGGCATAAGACATGAATTAACACATGTAAGATGTATATTGGTTCAGTCTGGAAAGGAAGGTCGACTAAAAGTGGGGGAATGTTGGTGATGGATTTCAGGGCATAAGTGGATTCAAAGATTTTCTGATTGGCAATTGGTTGAAAATGTTTATCTAACAACCTGTAATCAATAGAGGGAAGTGTCTGGGTTAAAATAAGGGGTTGTGCGGGAGGCGGAGGTTGCAGTGAGCTGAGATCGCACCACTGCACTCCAGCCTGGGCGACAGAGCGAGACTCCGTCTCAAAAAAAAAAATAAATAAAATAAATAAATAAATAAATAAATAAATAAATAAATAAATAAGGGGTTGTGGAGACCAAGGCTCTTATTATGCATATGAAGCCTCTAGGTAGCAGGCTTCAGAGAGAATAAATAAATCAGACTTTAAGATTTAATGTCTCTGTTTTAATGTTAATGCTGGCCAGCCAAGCCTGAATTCCAAAAGAAGGAAGATATGATGAGACATGTCTGACCACCCATTTCCATCATGGCCTGAACTAGTGTTTCAGGTTTACTTTAGAATGCCATTGGTGAAGAGGAGGGATTCATTCAGTTGGCTGGAGGGCTGAGAATTTTATTTTTGGTTTACCAAAGAAATCAATTTGTATGAAAGTAACATAAAGTTAAATCAGAGGAGTCTGTTTTTTGAGTACAGAATAATGAATCTGAGGAACTCTCCTGAGCATAATTTTACTTTTCTTGGAAAATCTCAGCTTTTCTGGATGTTTGTTAATAATTCTTACTGAATAAAAGATGCACTCATTTTTTCCCTTGCTTTCTTATCCAGCTCTACCGTCTCCAGTCATTTTATTTTTAAATAATTAATCATGGAGGTGAAATCTATTCATAACAGTGTTCCTGAGTCTGAACACCATTTTCAGATGTTTTTTTTTTTATCTTTGCCTAATCCCAGACAGGCAAAGGGACACTGCATCTGTGGCAGCAGATATTTTGTATCGCAGATGAGAGTTTAATATAATAATTAATTTTGGATGCATCCTAATTGATGGAAGTAATTGTCTTAAGTATCAGTTTACAAACTAAAACCTTGACACATCTCTTATAGAAAACACTCAATTTAGGGACAGATTCAGGTATGTGGAAAAGCAAAACCCAACGCAGAGCTTACCTCTTAGGTTGTTCACTGCAGGGATACCTTTTGAGAAAATAGATATTAGCTACGAATACTAGGCAGAAATGTAGGAATATAGAAGTGAAGTATATACCACCTTAATATACATCATGCCCAAGCTATTAAGTTTATCTTATACTATACGTTAAGCTATGAATTCATTTGCTTTCAACAAAATGCTAGTATTGTTACAGTAAATTTAGAAATCCTAAGAGAGGAGAGGACCCTCATGTTATTTCAGTAGAGAAAGGTAACACATGGCTGACGACCCCATTCTATGAGTAGAATTAGTCACTCGTGATTTTTGTGTTCTTAAGCTATAAACTTATTTTTTTACCTATAAATTTCTGTTTATAGTTAATAGTTTATAGCTAATCTCGGACTTAGAAAATGCCCTTCTTTATAGACCAACCTTTTTGTCATACCAAAATGATTTCAGCTAAATCTCTCAAGAGTATTATATTAGAGATTTCAGCATCAGACTCTTATAAGTGAAAACCCATATCTGCCCTTGTTTACAATGGTGAATCCGTATGGGTCTGCAGCAACCTCAATTCTTGCCTCCTCAGAAGAAAGAACTCCACTGAAGGGCATAAAGCAGAAGGAGAGACTGAGGCAGGTTTTAGAGTTGGAGTGAAAGCTTATTGAAAACCATTACAGCAGGAATAAAAGGAAGGAAAGTACACTTGGAAGAGGGCAAAGCAGGCAACTTTAGAGAGTCAAGTGCCTGGTTTGATCTTCTGACTTGTTTTTGTTGTTGTTGTTGTTTTGAGATGGAGTCTCGCTTTGTTGCCCAGGCTGGAGTGCAGTGGCCTGATCTCGGCTCACTGCAAGCTCCGCCTCCTGGGTTCACCCCACTCTAATGCCTCAGCCTCCCGAGTAGCTGGGACTACAGGCGCCCACCACCACGCCCAGCTAATTTTTTTGTATTTTTAGTAGAGACGGGGTTTCACCGTGTTAGCCAGGGTGGTCTTGATCTCCTGATCTCGTGATCCGCCCGCCTTGGCCTCCCAAAGTTCTGGGATCACAGGCATAAGCCACCATACCCAGCCGACTTGGGGTTTTATATGTTGTATGCATGCTCACTTGAGGCATTCGTCCCTTAGCGGTGGAATGTCCCTGGAAGGCCACATACCAGTTAAATTCCACCATTTTTCCTCTTAATGCACATGCTTGAGCTTACTTACCCAACTCCTGAGATCTTATTGGGAAGCTACACCAGTTTCAGGTGTTTCTATTTATTGGGAAACTGCCTTTCCCTGACACCAGCTGTAACCAGTTGAGACAGCCAGGTGGGAGAAACTTCAACCAGCCTGCCCACTGAGGTGGAGTTTCAGGAAGTTCCTGCCGTTTGCAGCAGGGAGGAGCCTGGCTCGGCCTCTTCCTATGTGGAACTTGGAATTGGAACTGGAATTTCAACAGCGGGTAGGAAGGACTCTAGCAGGGCACTCTGGCCTAGCGAGAGTCCCTGTTCTCCCCTTTTCTTCATTTTCACCCAGTAAAAACCTATCTTACTCACCATTTAAATTGTCTGCTTGCCTGAATTTTTGTGGCCGTGAGACAAAGAACCCCATCTTTAGCTCAACTAAGGGAGAAGTCCTGCAACACAATTATTATTTCAGAGAGGCAGTGTGACAACTGCCTAACTATCACCTGATGGTTTCCTGACATTCCTGGTGGGAGAGCAGTGGGCGGTGTGGCGGGAAGGTGCTCTCCTTCCCTGCTCTTGCCTGACTAGCTACCGACTGTAACACCCTCTTCATATAGCAGGAATAGTGCTGATGTTAAAAATCCTAAATCAAATGTCCAATAGGATGATGGGAGCTGGTCTCCTTCCAAAATACACAAATTAGTCTAATAAACTGAAACTCTTTAAAAGTGTAGACTTTTTTTAAAAAAAAGAATAAATTATGCACAAATCCTAATTTATCACAGTAGTTTGCAGTAGTTAAGCTAATCCACAGAGTTTTGGTTTCTTTTTAGCAAGCCTTCATCTGACCTTTAGAATAGCTGAGTTAGGCTAGCATTAAAGTAATTAATCTCAGCATTCTTGTCATCGTGTTGGCATGAGCAATTGGGGAATGCATAACATGTGTGTTATGTAGATCCCTAGACCAAATAAAAGCAGGCTGTGATATATAAATTAAAGACTTTTATGACTCCTAAACAATATTATGGCTTTTTAGTGAAACCCTGGAAGGAAAAGTATAAGCAAAGTTTGATCTCATGTTTATAACTTTCATAAATTATTAAACTGAACCTGGGTTTTTGAGATAACTATAAATGAAAATATTTTTTATATATTTATGTGCCAGGTAGGTTTTCGTATGTACCACTGCTAGTTTAAAAAGAAAAAAATACTAACTTTATTTACTTTGGAATGGAGTGAGGTTAATAGAGATTAATACAAAGAAATAAAAAAAGAGCAACCATTTCAGACCTCTAACAAGAGTCTAGAAAACAGGCAGAGAACAATCAACAAGCTATCATCTCAGATTTCTTGTGACACTACTCACTGTCTTAAGGGATGGCATATGTAAAAATACCAGTCCGGAAGGGGAGCAAATCCGTGTCAGCTATACTTTATGCCTTCGGTAGCTTATATTCAATGGAGGAATACAATTCCCAATTGAATTATTCTTTCTTTTGCCCTTACACAAATATTTGTTGTGTCCACTATTTCATGAGATGTAACCATGAAAAATGTTCCATGGGGAGTGCAAACATCAATTAATTTAATTTCTGTTAACTAAATTGAGGAAAATTTTCATAAATATAGACTTTGATCTAGACAACTGCTGTGAAAAATTTCTATAGACAGATATTGTGGCAAGGATATGGGTATTTTTGGAGAACTCTAGGCACATTTATTTTTAATTAAAAACACATAATGTTGTCATTAAACACATACAGAAAATAATTTATAGTGTTTGGAGGAAGGCTATGTACCAGCTTTTCGACATGCTTTTCCCAATAAAAAGAAGTTGAAATGTACCTTGGCCCAAAATTGCCTTTATAATGACAATATAAATAATGTGTTGTGAATCATAATCGAGTACAGTCAGGCTTTATTCAATAACCCAAACAACTAATTATATGCCATGCTAGATAAATCAGAATAAATATAACAGAAGCTAGAAACAGCTGGGTGGACGTCTAGGGACTTTGATGCTTTCTTTTTTTGCAGATAAAGTCAGCATACCAGGGACACAATTTTTTTCAAAAGATTTGAGAGTCTTGGAAAATTCTATTGTGAGATACTTTAAATTCAATAGATTACTTTTTAGAAGTAACATATTTGATAATTATACAATAATAGAAATAAGAATATAATAATATAGAAATTAAGAAAATAAAACTCTTAAAAATTAATAAAATCACCACTATTCTAAGAACGGTGGCTCCAGTAAGCATTGTACATGTTACTGTGGGTTATTTCCACTGCATGTTATAAAACTTTATTTTTTTATTTGCCACAAATTATATAAATGTTTATTTTCCTATGTCTCTTATTCACTTGACCATTGTCTCTACAAGAAATCTGGTTCATGGTTTATTTAACCTTGTCTTTAAAGTATCGTTTAGCACACAATTAACTACTTACCCTCTTATTCCTGAAACACTTTTATTTCTTGGATTAAATTAATTTCTTCAAGTTTTATAGTTTCTTTTTTTTTTTCTTGATTCTATTACAAAAACCTGGAATGGGAAGAGGGAAAAACAGGAGAGTGCATGCTCCTTTTAGAGACAGACAGAGAGTACCCAGCTCCTTCCTCTTTTTGCTGGATGGGAATGCAAGCCCAGTGCTGCCTGAAAATTTTTTTTCCTTTTTGCTAAACATAATCATAGATTTTATTCTCTCAAGAAATATATATATTTTTTCAGCTAAATTAATTTTTAAAACATAGTTTGTGGAATAATCCTTCACATTTCAAAAATAATATGAAAAACAGATATAATGAGTAGATCCAGACTTTCCTGTTTTTGACATATACCATGTATTCTTCATTCATGTTTTGCTTTATTTTTATTTATTTTATTTTTTGGAGACGGTCTTGCTCTGTCGCCAGGATGGAGTGCAGTGGTGCGATCTCAGCTCGCTGCAACCTCTGCCTCCCGGGTTCAAGGGATTCTCCTGCCTCAGCCTCCTGAGTAGCTGGGACTACAGGTGCACGCCACTACATACAGCTAATTTTTGTATTTTTAGTAGAGACGGGGTTTCACCATGTTGGCCAGGATGGTCTCAATCTCCTGACCTCGTGATCCGCCCGCCTCAGCCTCCCAAAGTGCTGGGATTACAGACTCATTCATGTTTTTAATGAGAAATAATTTTGCATTATTTACAAATTTTGTTTTAAATTGATAATGGAAAGCTCAGTGCTAATCACCCAGTGGAAATCTGACTTGTTGGTAACTGTGGCACCATCACCTCTATAAATTGTTTTGTTGTGGTTACGAGTTCTAGTTTTAGACTACCTACTAACTTGTCTGAAGTACTGACAAATCATCTACTAACTATGTGCTTTGTACAAGTTCTTTTTGTTTTTGGAGACGGAGTCTTGATCTTTTGGAGGTAATTTATTTGGGAGTGTTTCCAAGGCTGGAGTGCAGTGGCGCGATCTCAGCTCACTGCAACCTCCGCCTCCCAGCTTCAAGTTATTCTCCTGCCTCAGCCTCCTGAGTAGCTGAGATTACAGGCATGCACCACCACGCCTGGCTAATTTTTTTTGTGTGTAATTTTAGTAGAGATGGGGTTTCACCATGTGGGCCAGGCTGGTCTCAAATTCCTGCCCTCAAGTGATCCTCCGTCCTCAGCCTTTGAAAGTGCTGGGATTACTGTGCCTGGCTTGAATTCAGTTTTTATATGTCCAGAATGGAAGCCATAATTATACATATCTCTTGAGCTATAATGGCAAAATGAAAATCCATATAGGTATCATAGTGCCTGACGATGTTAACTGTTGTAATTTATTTCCTTCTCCTCCTTTTATTTTTCTTCCTCTGCCTCCTCTTTTATTTTCCCTTCTCAGTAAATCAAATCTCAATCCAGTTATTCAAACCAGAAATATGAGTGGGGTTTTATCCTTTATTTCACTGCCCCCATATCTAAAATATTGCTATATTTATTTGTGTCTACTTTTTAAATACTAGACTTTAAAAATAATAATGAATAGATCATACTTTAGTTTTAAAAGTTTATATTGCATCTCAACTCTTTTACAGTGAAGTCCAATACCCTTTTTTCATTTTTTAGTAGCTATATTGGATAATACGAGTAGTGCACAATCACTTAATTGGAAAAACTGATCTCTGCTATTTAATAGATTTTCGGCAGTTGTACTGATGGTATGGGTGATGTTATATTTATGCCAGTTTAGTGCCAGGTATATGTGAATGCAGAAGCCCTAAGGGATGTAATCTGAAGAACTGAAGAGTAATCGAGGAGTTTTTGATTTTTTTTTCCTTCTCCTCCTTCACTTTTCCCTCTTCTACCTCCTCTTTTCTTTTCCCTTTTAATTGTTTCAAATTCTATCCAGTTATTCAAAAGGGGGCAGGATTCTCCCACCTTGGACTCCCAAAGTGCTGGGATTACAGGTGTGAGCCACTGTGCTTGGCCAAGAAAATGGTATACATGTTTATATATGTAGTATAAGAATCTCTGAGGACAGAGAAAATCAGGCTATTATCAGTTAATCTGCAAGAGGGCAGATTAACCTCTTCTTTAACCAACCCAAACACTGTTGGACTGGTTCATGCAATATATTTTAGTAAGAACTTAATTGAAAGCAAAGTCTGTGACAATGACTTGTATGGAGGTAATTTATTTGGGAGTGTTTCCAAGTAACACAAATAAATGTGTGAAGAAAGCAAGACCGGGGGTGGTGGGGCAATGAAATAAAATAAAGCATGCATTAGTAAGGTCCTTTTTGTAGACAACAAAACTTGACTTCTACAGGCCCTCTGAGAAGCATGGAGTATTTTCCAGAATTTTCCGTATAAAGAGATGTGGCTGAGATAATTATCCATTGGCTCATTACCCATTGCTAGGCCCAGGTGTAATTCCTTAACTTCTGACTTCTGTAAAAGCCGCAAGGAAGAAATATGAGAGCTATGCTCTTGAAGTAAAGACTTTAGGCTGCATGTAGTCTGAGGGAGCAATTAGAAGGGATGTCAGGCTCAAAAACTATCTGATACAATTACTGTGAGCATAGAAAGCTTTCACAATGTTTAACTTTACACTTGGAAATAAATTAAAACTAATAGGGAAATTTCAAAACTAAAAAGTACAGAGCATCTATATACCCTTTTCTCAGATTCACTAATAGTTAAACTTTTCTCTCATTTGCTTTCTGTCTTTTTCTCCTGAGAGGGAGAAGGGGAGGGAGAAAAATAATATTTGGAGCCATTTACCTAGCATAACTTTTATCCCCAAAACTTTAATGCATATTTTCTAAGAATATAGACATTTTGAGTTATAACTGTATATCAGTTACTATTTAGGATATATACAATATTTATATCTAATCTACCATTTATATCATAATTTTGTCAGTTAATTTAACAACATCCTTTGTAGCATTTTTCTTCTTCTATTCTCATTAACCAGTGCTTAACCTATTTTGTAAATTTTTGTCAAAATAACAGGAATTTGATTTATTAAGTTGATCTGTTATTATGTTTTCTCTCTAACAGAATTTGCTTTTATATTTATTATTTTTTTGTTATATTTTCTTTGGATTATTTTGTTGTTACTTTTCTTTAAATTTTGAAGGGGAGAATTAAATTCATTTAAATTGTTAGTCTTACATTTTTGGTAATGAGCATCTCTTAGACTGGAGAATTTCTTTTTATCACTACTTTAAATATATGCCATAGATTTTGATAGGTAATGCTTTTCATTATCATATTTTTTCAGAAATCCTAAAATTTCTGTGTATTTTCCCTTGTTCCTCAAAGGTAATTATGTAAGAAGTCTTAATATCCATGTGCAAGAGAAGTTTAATTTTATTTTTCAGATTGTTTTGTCTTATTTATACATTATAAAATTTACTGATTTTTTTGTGTTTTAATGTAAATATTTTTGGTTTTTCCATATGCAAGTGAAAATAAATTATGTTCTGTTACTGGAGTATATTGTTGAATGAATATCTAAAAAACTGACCTTACCAATTTTGTGTTTTATAGACTTATGTAATTTAATTTAAATTTCGTCTGCCTTACTACTTTCAAACTGAGAATGATATCTTAAAATCTCGTATTAATACTGTGTTTTTATAATTTCTTATGATATCCTCTGTATTTTTTGCTTTTTATAGTAGTTTCTGTGTTATTTGGTACATATATATTTAAGTGATATTTTCATTTTTATAGCTTTGATCATTCACTTTTTCTTCTAAATCTCAGTTAAAAGGTTTATGCCTCAAATTCTACTTTGGAATCAAGATTGCAACTCCTTATTGTCTCACTGTTTCTTGTTGGATTGTAAGGACTTGTCCATTCCTTTATTTTTGCCTTTTTTAATGACTGTTTTAAATTGTTGTCTTGATTAGAACATAAAGTTGAGTTTGCTTTATGTTGTTTGTTTGTAGCTGAGTTAAGCCTCAATCACATTTACTGACATAACTGTTTTGTTTGGTCTCAAATCTGTCATATTATCTTGTAATTATTTTGAGTGTTATATTTACTATGTTTTTAAAAAATCATTTTCTGTGTCTTTGCACCATTTTAAAAGGTTATTTTAGTACTTAGGAAAGTCTGTATTTTCATTTTAGTAACTACCTTTGTTTTAATATTTTTAAAAATATTTTTCTTATTTAACACTTTATTATCATTTGTGTTCATTTTATACAGCAATTTTTGTCTGGCACCTACTACATATCAAACAGGCAACAATCATTCTACTCTTTCTCTCCCAGTTTTTAGTTGCATCCTTTCTATTTTGTCAGAGTGCATATGTTTACATATAATTCTTCAACCTCAAAACCCCACCCTTGTGGTAGTCTTAGCTCAATAATTAAATACATAAAATGGCCAATATCAATTTTTGGCAGAAATTTTCCTAGTCCTTTTTTGGTTGGATAAAATTCATCCTCTAATATATTTCTCAGATGAAAAAAAAAAGTTTTCTGTTTTTTTTTCCTTTTTGAGACAGAATCTTGCTCTATTGCCCAGACAGGAATCTTGGCTCACTGCCACCTCCGCCTCCCTGGTTCAAGTGATTTTCCTGCCTCAGCCTCCTGAGTAACTGGATTACAGGCGTGTGCCACCACACCCAGCTAGTTTTGTATTTTTAGTAGAGAAGGGGTTTCACCATTTTGGCCAGGCTGGTCTTGAACTCCTGACCTCCACTGATCCACCCATCTCGGCCTCCCAAAGTGCTGGGATTACAGGCATTGGCCACCGTACCCAGCCTCAACGTTCTTCAACATTCAACATTGTTTATCTATGGCTTTGAGACTTGAAAGAAACCTTAGCTGGATATAATGTCTTTGGTTCCTGAATTCTTTCCTGAGCTTCTTGAAAATGCTGCTGCACTATTGCTTTGTTATTTTTCTCCCCTAAAAGTAGAAGAGGTAGAAATATTTACTTCTGAATCTTCTTTGAGAAAAAGTTTTGTCATTATTCTCTCTTTCTCTCAAATTCTGCATTTCTGATTGCCAATACTTTTCTTCTTTCTTAATCTCTCTATGCTTTACTTCCCTCACTTGCAAAATAGGAATAATGATTGCATTAACGTCACTGAGTCAGTGTAATTATAAATGAGATTATACATGTAAACTTTTTCTGTAAAATGTCTGTCATGTACTAACAACTCAATATGTATTTGTTATTAGTGATATATAATTGCATACGCATATATTAGAAATAATAATCCATAGCAGGAAGCATATAGCTGAGTATTTCAACTTACTTCCTCTTTGATTTAGTATCATTCTTATCTTTTCAAAGCAGGAAAATTCTGTTACAAAAAAATCCATATTTTATTATCAAAAAATTAACACTGTGGTCTAACAGAAAGGTGCACCATATGGTATTCAGGGTATAGATCTTATTTTATAGCATGTTAATTGTCAGGGTGATATAGCAGAGAAATATAAGGTTTCAGAGATTATATTTGATTATAAAACAGATGCATCTTCTGTTTGTTACCAGGTCACAAATTTAATTCAATTATGTTGTTCATTTCATTGGTGACATAAGATAAAAAGAAAATAAATTTACTATGCTGAAATCAACTTGTATATACCTATAAACTTCATTTTGTGTCTAGCTAGTGAATGCATTTTGCTTTTATAGAATGTATGAATAATGATTGTATATTTATGCATAGATACTTTAACAAGAATTTAATCAGGTAACTGTAGATATATTCCTTCAATCTAAATTGGTTGAAAGTATTATGTAGAAAACATTATAGTATTGCCCATTCCATTCCTTGCTTTACTAAATTGTGGGACTTAACTATAAAAATTATTTTTAAAAAAAAAATCTAACATTAGAAAAAGCAATGTTTATTGCATATCTTCTACATGTCTAAACTTGTACTTTTACTCTGTCCTAGAAGAATTTGCAATCAACTTTGGAGCAAGTTTTGTATTCACGGAAGTACTCAGTTAACTATGAAGCACTCAGCAAATATACACACAAATTCATTTGTTTAGGCAATAATGAAGTAAATACAGTTTTCCAAACTGCCTAAACAGCTGGAGATTTTTCATTAATTATGACATTTTATTAGATAAGAAACAAATATAAAAACAAAATAGTAGATATTAAAATCATAAGGATTTCTTACCTCCCGAGATTATGTAGTTGCATTTAGTTTATGTCTAAGAGTTAGGTAAAGCTGCTGGCATCATCTTCAGTATTTTAAATCTAGAGAAACTTGAACCAAAGCAGTTTAGGGAACTAGCTCAATATCTTGAACACCCGTGATCTACATATTTTTAAAAAGGCTTATTCTTATCTTGGTAAATTTTAATTTATTATAAAGGAGATAAATGCAAATAGATCTAACTCATTTTAGATAGCTAAACAGCTGCTTTTGTTTGATGGAACAAAACGTATAAAAGGTAGTTATTTTAAGCTCATGCTAATATGATTGATTCATTACATAACTCTCTACTGCTGATTTTAACTCTTGCTTTTCTACTCTTTATGGATCCACCAATTTAAATGATAACGTTCATTGATACTACCTTGCAATAGCAAATTGCAATGGATCACTGGTTAACCAGCAGCCCTTGAATAGGCACTGAGCCTATCAGCTGATATTTTATGGACAAGAAGTTTGGTTACAGTGGGAGCTACTGCTGCTAGAATTTTTTTCTCTCCGCATAGAAATGTCAAACTTTGTTTGTGCAGGAGAGAAAAAAAAAATAAGAGCATGTTTAATTGAAGTTGTGATGATAAACGTATGTCAAAGCTTCCTTCCTTTGTAACTAGATAAATTGTATTTTGTACGAACTCTGAAAAAAAGTCCAAGTCAGGGCAATCTTGTGGACAAGAATATAGCTGTTGTAACTACCGTTCTGAATGACAAAACTCTATGGGGCAGAGGGAGGGGCAGTTCTTTTCTGCCAAGTATCAAGTTCTGAAAGAACAAAGAAATCTTTTCATGGATGGGGGAGGCAGCTGCTGATAGTGAAGGAATCTTACAGCAGCATATAGAAGCAACCACCCTTTCCAATAACCACTTAAAATTGTCTCCACTTTCTTCAAACTTCCCTTTTTGCTAACTTCCCATTCACCTACTGCCCATGATTTGCTTTCTACCACAAAGAAAAAATAGATGCCACCAAAAGGCATTTTTATTAATTAATTAATTAATTATTTATTTATTTATTTTACTTTTTTTCTCACTTTGGTTGGGAGAAACTGAGTGACACACTTTCTGTGGTGAAGTTTATATTTCTGAAAATTAGGAAATCCAATAATATGGGTTTCAGTATTTTTTCCTTTTTTAATTAGAAAACTAACTGATGGTGATGATATTGGTCCTTACACACATATTCACACTCACATCCACTGTTGTTTATTACAGAAATGCAAAGTCTCTTGGGCCAATTTCAAGCTCACACTTTCCTTTGAACTGATTTTCATAACCTTGTGGCTCAGAATACTCAATGTCTACAATTAATTACACAATAGTCGTATTTTTCTGGATAGGTATTCTCTTTTTTTGTTTTGTTTTGTTTTCGTTTTTGTTTTTGTTTTTGTTTTTATTTTGAGATGGAGTCTTGCTCTGTCACCCAGGCTGGAGTGCAGTAGCACGATCTCGGCTTACTGCAACCTCCACTTCCTGGGTTCAAGTGATTCTCCTGCCTCAGCTTCCTGAGTAGCTGGGATTACAGATGCCTGCCACTGCGCCTGGCTAATTTTTGTATTTTTAGTAGAGACGAGATTTCGCCATCTTGGCCAAGTTGGCCTCAAACTCCTGACCTCATGATCCACCTGCATCGGCCTCCCAAAGTGCTGGCATTACAGGCATGAGCCACCGTGCCCTACCCTGGATAGGTATTCTTATGGGTTGAATTGCTTTCCCCCAAAATCCTATGTCGGAATCCTAACCCCTAGTACCTTAGGATCTGAACTTACTTGAAAATATTAGGTCATTGCAGACGTAATTAGTTAAGTTTGAATGAGGTTATACTGGAGTAGGATGAGCCCCCAATCCAATATGACTGGTGTCCTTATAAAAAGAAATACAAAGATAAAGAGACAACCATAGAGAGGTGACAATGTGAAGGGACACAAACATCCAAAGAAGAGGGCCCTCTACAAGCCAAGGAGAATGGCCTGGAACAGGTTCCTTCCTCTCAGGCCTTGGAAGGAACCAATTTTTTTTCTAAGGAATATTTTAATATAAAATTAAGAAAAAAAAGAAGAAAAAGGAACCTAACCTGCCGACACCTCAATTTCAAAATTATAGTCTCTAGAACTGTGTGCCAATAAATTTATCTTGCTTATGCCATACAGTTTGTGACTTTGTTACTGCAGCTCTAGCAAACTAGTATAGATGTAATGCCCATCCTAGCTCTGACATAAATTTTGAATAGTTTGAACTGTTCGGCAGTCTAGCCATTTAAAATATTCTGTCTTAGCTCTCCCACTATCCTAAAAGAAGTTCTTACATTTTTCACTAATACTTTGACCTCCCATTTGGTTTCTTACATCTAGTCTTGCACTTTTACAAATTAATAAGGTATTCAAATTGACCTTTTAAAAATCAGCCATTATTAAGTCATGTTCCTGATTACAGTCTTTCACTAAATGCTCACTACCTCAAGGTTAGAATCCAGAAATGATGGCTTCAGAAGACAATTTTGAAATGAACTCTGTTACCTACCTCTCCAGCATCATCTCTTAGCACGTTGCCCTCATTCTCTCTGGTGATTCTCATTTCCCTTCATTTCCGCAAATGTGTGAAAACCTCTCTCAAGCATGCTTAAACATTTTTACTGACAAGGAAATTTTATGCAAAAATTTTTGAGACAACGGTAGTGTTTACTGAACACTTGTCTACTTCACTGTATCGTGAATTTCATGAGACCATGGCTGCTTCATTAATTAACTTTACACAGAGTCTAGAAAAATTTGACAAGCGGCCAGTATTCATTTCAATTACTTACTTAATTAAATGTTTGAATAAATGAACGTGGACTTAGACTGCTTAATATTGGGTCACTGAATCTGATGAGTAATGGCAAAAAATGTCTCAGTATTTTCCATTCCTTTGAAGAAGTTACCCATTACTAGGTACCTACATCTTCAGGCTCCTGTTTTGGTACTTCTTCCCATCTGTTATTCAGTTCTCTCTAAATTACCTCAGTGCATTTGCTTAGCTTTCCTCTAGCTGTCTTCAAGCTGCCTCATAATGTAGTGGCAAGGAGCTCAAGCTTTGATGTCAAAATGTCTGAGTAAAAATATAGGCTCTGGTGTTTACTGTTTGAATTATGTGTGAAAGAGTCATTGCTGGATACTATGATAATAGTATTAGTTTGGTGCAAAAGCACAATTACTTTTGCACCAACCTAATATCAACTGGTTCATAAGTCCAGTGACCTTCATTTGGATTTCTTGGCACAGTCCCTGTTTACACTGTTGTCTTAGCATGACGTTCAGCTTAGTATTAACACAACACTTCACAATTTTTATGAATTTTTACATTAATAGTTGCATTAAAATAACCAGAGTGGATGTGGCAAACTTCACTTCTTCCAGTTTCCAATACAGTCTTGTCTATTAGGATATGAGAACCGTGTTAATTAGTATTTTTATCTGAAGAATGTGAGGTGATAAACTATTTACATGTCTTTCCAGATACAGACAACTACACATGTCTTTCAAGAACAGTTTGCTGGGTGTTGACCAACATCAAACTGCTTATCCAGGAACCACTAGAAGTGAATCTCTTCTTGAGTATTCCATACTGCTGCCCCTGCTATTCACTTGGGGTCCCAGTCAGTTGTTACTGTGTATCCTTTCTCAGTGTATGTGATATGCCATGTGCCAGACCACCAAACTGTGATGTCAGAGGAAAATGTGAGGCATTGTAAGATGAAAATTCATAGAATATATGTGGAATATAGAGGCTAAGCAGTCTGCCATCAATGGAAGCATAGTTTGAACACTTTTAACACAAATATTTGGTCATTCATTGTATGGTGTAAATCTAATAATATTTTTTCCTTCAACTACCTGATAAGTGATACCTTTTTTTGGTGGGGGGTTGGGGGGGGGCTTGTTGTTCAATAGATCATTTCAGAGGAATTAGCTCTAAAAACAAAGAAAAAAGAAAGATCATAAATTATGGGGCTTCTCTCTTAAGGAAGTTTATAGTGAACGTATAATTTCCATAACATGTTTGCAGATATTTGTCATCTATTGTGGGAGTCGTGATATCACCTACCACATCAATAATACTGAGAAGGAACAAACCTGCCAAAGATGCTTCACAGTTAGTGGTTACCTTTTAAGAAGACTGTGCTTGAAAATGATGGTAAAACACACTTAGAAGAAGGATGTGCATTTTCACATCAGTCTGTGAAGCATAACTTGACATTTAAATTAAAATGCTGTTCTTCAAAATTATTTTTTCCTGTTTTAATTCCAAGTTTTCTTGTACAGGGGAGAAGAGGTAAGGGGTAGCTCTAATGTGTTGGCTTCATTCACAGAAGAAACATTTTTATAAACAGTTAAATTATGCCAGCTTTCTGTTGATGCCACCAGATCTTGCAAACAAAAAATAAGTTAATTTCAATCATTAGTTGATATTATTTCATTCAACCTATGTAATAAAGAGTATGTCTCCATTTTTGATGTCTGATTACTGCTGGCTTTTAAGTTTCAGCCCTCCCATTTCCTCTCTTGCTCCACATGTAGGCAAAGGGATAAAAAGCCCATTCACTCCATCCTTTGACAGTAGGAAGAAGTTCAAAGCATGCAGATCTCTGTCTGTGCACTGCCCCTCACATGTCTCAGCTCCACCTTCTGACCACAGTAAAAATCAGAGCCACTCTACCCCTCTCTTTGCTGAGACCATTTTTACACCTGCTTGGAGCCTTTCCTATTCTCGCCAGAAAGTCTTATATGTGCAATAAATCTTTTCATATCCTTTTGGCACGTGTGTTATCTGCCTTACCACAGAAACCAAATTTTGAGTTCAGCCTGCCAAAAGGAAATATTTTGAATGCTATTTTAAATTAAAATAATAATATTGAGATAGAAATGTATTTATACTAATAATACAAAGAAAAAGTTTTTGAAGAATTTTTTTGATAGAAAACAATGATCTACTAAATTAGAAAGCTAAGGATTTCAGATTTTATAGACAAACAGAATGAATCTCATATATATATATAAAGTGTATATATATGTAATGTGTATATATGCATATATATACATACATATATACGTGCGTGTGTGTGTATATATATATATATAGAGAGAGAGAGATTTATTGCAAGGAATTGGCTTATATAATTATGGAGTCTGGCAAGTTCAAATCTATCAAGTGGGCTAGCAGGCTCAAAACCCAGGAAAGCCAATGGTGCAGTTATAGTCTGAAGACTGGCAAGCTGAGCCTCACAAAGTGTCAATGGTACAGATTAAATCAAAAGGCAATCTGCTGAAGAATTTCCTCTTATTGGGAGAGGCCAGTCTTTTTTTTTTTTTCTATTCAAGCCTTCATCTAATTGGATGAGGCTGAATCATGTTATAGAAGTCAATCTGCTTTACCCAGAGTTCACCTATTTAAACATTGATATCATCCCAGTACATCCTCCAAATTATTTCACACATAAATTTAGTCATCAGAGAGTGGAAATATAATTGGCATTGTTTGTAGTGCATACATAACTTATAATTGTTCTCCCCAAAGCCTGTGTTATGCTACTAATTGGCATATATATAAATTGTGTAAACATATCTAAATATGTTTGTATGTGTGTACGTATTATAATAACTGATAAAATTTGTGAAACAGTTAAAAAAAAAGCTCATTCTTCAGTATGGAGTACAAGGTTTTTCTCTTTGCTTATGCTTATAAATATTATTTTTTTAAGTTTTTAAAATTATTTATTTGAAAACAGTGATTGCATAATTTCTACTTTTCTTTAAAAAAAATATTTCCATAGGTTTTTGTGGAACAAATAGTAATGAGTAAGTATTTTAGTGGTGATATGTGAGATTTTGGTGCACCCATCACCCAAGCACCCAAACCCAATTTGTAGTTTTTTATTCCTCACCCCCTCCCACTCTTTTTCCTGAGTCCCCAAGGTCTATTCTATCATTCTTATGCCTTTGTATCCTCATAGCTTACCTCCCCCTTATGAGTGATAACATATGAAGTTTGGTTTTCCATTCCTGAGTTACTTCACTTAGAATAATAGTCTCTGGTTCCAACCAGCTTGCTGTGAATGCCATTAATTTGTTCCTTTTTAGTGCTGAGTAGTGTTCCATTGTGTATGTGTATATATATATATGTATATATATGTATATGTATATATATGTATATATACGTGTATATATGTGTATATACGTATATATATACATATATACACATATATACACGTATATATACATATATACACACACATATATACACATATATACATACATACATATATACACACATAGATGTGTATATATACACACATATATACGTATATATATACACACATATGTATATATACGTATATATGTGTGTATATATACACACATACATATACATATATACATATACATATATATATACACACACACACACACATCTCTCTCACAAATGCTTTATCCACTCACTGATTGATGGGCATTAGGGTTGGTTCCATATTTTGCAATTGCAAATTGTGCTGCTATTAATGTGTATGTGCAAGTATCTTTTTTTGTGTAATGACTTCTTTTCCTCCGGGTAGATACCTAGTAGTGAGATTGCTGGATCAAATGGTAGTTCTACTTTTAGTTCTTTAAGGAATCTCCACACTATTTTCCATAGTGGTTGTACTAGTTTACATTACCCTTAGTAGTGTAGAAGTGTTTCCTTTTTACCACATCCATGCCAATATCCATTATTTGGATTTTTTGATTATGGCCATTGTTGCAGGAGTGAGTTGGTATCACATTATGGTTTTGATTTTCATTTCCCTGATGATTAGTGATGCTGAGCCTTTTTAAATATGTTTGTTGGCCATTTATATATCTTCTTTTCATAATTGTCTATTCATGTCATTACCCCACTTTTTGATGGGAATATTTGTTTTTTTCTTCTTAATTTGTTTGAGTTGTTTGTAGATTCTGGATATTAGTCTTTTATTGGATGTATAGATTGCAAAGATTTTCTCTCACTCTGTTGGTTGTCTGTTTATTCTGCTGACTGTTCCTCTCGCTGGGCAGAAGCTCTTTAGTTTAAGTCCCGCCCATTTATCTTTGTTATTGTTGCATTTGCTTTTGAGTTCTTGGTCATGATGCCGTTGCCTATCCCAATGTCTAGAAAAGTTTTTCTGATGTTATCTTCTGGAATTTTTATAGTTTCAGGTCTTAGATTTAAGCCCTTTATTCATCTTCAATTGATTTTGTATAAGGTGAGAGATAAGGATACACTTTCATTCTTCTACATGTGGCTCTCCAATTATCCCAGCACCATTTGTTGAATAGGATGTCCGTTCGCCACTTTCTGTTTTTGTTTGCTTTGTTGAACGTCAGTTGGCTGTAAGTATTGAGTTTATTTCTGGGTTCTCTACAGAATACTGTTTCATTAGTCTGTGTGCCTGTTTTTATACCAGTACCATGCTGTTTCGGTGACTATTTCCTTATAGCATAGTTTGAAGTCAGGTAATGTGACACATCCAGATTTCTTTTTGATTGGACTTGCTTTAGCTATGTGGACTGTTTTTTTGGTTCCATATGAATTTTAGGATTGCTTTTTCTAGTTCTGTGAAAAATGATGGTGGTATTTTAATGGGAATTGCATTGAATTTGGCATTTTCACAATATTGATTCTACTCATCCATGAACATGAAATGTGTTTCCATTTGAGTCCTTGAAAAACTTTTTGAATCACTCAGTGTGTCCCATCATATTTTAAATAAAGAATGTATTAAATTGTACTTGCATTTGTTCAGAAAATAACGGAAATCTTTCATTAAAATATTTTATAAATAGAATGGCCAAGTATTAAAAAACTTAGCCTTTTGAAGACTTCAGTTAATTTCAAGTTTTTAACATAAAATTTTCCAAAGAAAGACCTCTTCCATGTTTCCCACAACCTAAACTCAGCAATCATCATTTTGATCCATGACATCCTCCATGCTTGGTTTATATACCACATGACAGGCACTGAAAAATTAGATGATGACTACTGAAATATGGTTAGAAGTTTTAATTTTAAATCATGTAATTATAATTTGAAATGTCAAATGTTGGGATGAATCATCAAATGGAATTTCTATTTTAACTGCATAAATACACATATTCTATATTGAAGTGGAACACGAAATTGCAAAGGAAAAAATTAAGCACAATGAAAACTTGGCCAAATATTTACACATTTTGTCTTGCAAAATATTGCTGGAAATTCATTATTCTCAATGACAACATTAAACCAGTATATGTAAAAATATTTTACAGATAAGTAATTTAAATATATCAATAATCTAATTAACTATGAAAAGCAACATTGATGAAGATTAAAAATTAGAAATAAGACAGTATCAAATATGTTTCTTTTCTGAGAAATAACAACCCATGAATATTAGCTAAAAATCTGATTAAAATATATAAGTATGCAGCAAATAATACTTATCTGGTCCTTTAATTTCTAAATACTAGATAATTTAGTTATATATTTTAAAGTTATGCAATTTAGAAATATATGTATATATACACATATATAAATATATGTATATACACATATATACACATATGTAAATATATGTATGTATACACATATATAAATATAAATATGCACACATATTTATATGTGTATATATACATAAATGTGTATATATGTGTATATATACATATATAAATATATAGATGATGAACACAATAGATTTTGCTTGGTAGATGGACTTATAAGAATAGTTCTATCATATCAAACATAAAATTTGTACTAAAACAAATCAGAAACCCCACATATTCCCATCTTTGCCTTATTAACTCTCATGCATCATTCAAGCCTCACTTCAAAGAGCTCACAGATCCCCTTTGGGATCTCTTCCATGATTCTGTAAGCTGATCTAAGCACTCTCCAGGCCTGTTCTCCTGCTCTTACTACAATACAGTGAAATGATCACTGTACTGTTTCTCTCTTCAATAGATTAGGAAGCATTCAAAGCCAAAGACCTAAATTTATAACACTTTAAGTCATGTTTTAGGCATCAAATAGTTGCTTTTTAATTGAACTAAGCACATTTTTCTGGATGTAATTTTGTTTTCTTGGAAAATGATGGATAAATGTAGATATGGAAAGATGAAAAGGTGAAAATCCTTTTGCATTCAAGCTATGCTCCTGAGGAAAGTAATCGGATTCTGGCATATGTCATTGATGAATAATGAACAATTTCATTGGCATAAGATTTGCTAAAGATAGTCCATGATCTCTGCACTGTTTCACTCTTCAATAGATTAGGAAGCATTCAAAGTCAAAGACCTAAATTTATAACATTTTACTGCTGTTGATGTACAAGTGCCATCTTTTGTCCTGTATAGAGACCATTGAATATTTGTAGGATATCTATAATGGTTTCTTATGACCATTGACAGTATCTGTCCCTATCCTCTGAAGGGCCCACAGTTAATGCCTTACTCTAGTGCTTATTCTGTTCAAGCTACTGGTGTACTCCCTGCTGTTGATGACACCAGCTAGTCATGAGGAGTAGGAGCAATGGACATGCAACAACAACTGCTGCATCTTCATTACAAGCTGTAGCTGAATCTTGAAAAGCTAAGTGCTTTTCTTTCACAAAATGTGAATGTTTCTACAATACTCTATTATTATATGATCCCAGCTGTCATTTCAACAAGTCTAACCATTTTTTTTCCAGGAATATTCAATGAAAGAGACCCTACAGTATATCAATGATACAACCATGGGAAAAATGAGCCTGCTATAATGAAATATTTCAGCTAATTGAAATGACAATTTAAGTTTATTAGAACATAGCCTGTAGGAATTCACATTTAAACATGTAATATCCTTATATGTCAAAATAAATTGCAAATGAAAAGGGCTTATGATGAACTCCTAAGCATATGGCTTATCTGAAGTAATATTTCAGATATGTGCTATTGGATATAGTTTTGGGGAAAATGTATGACAGCCTTGTTCTTAGTGGAAAACAAAGTGGATGTCCTAAGAAAAGTGAACCAATAATATATTTATGAATGAATAATAGCATGTTATGTATGCACATATTAATAAGTTACACATTGGGGTATATACAACTGAAGTTTTGTGACTTGAATCAAACATCCTAAACCAACACTGTACCAAGGACTACAATTTAGAGTTTTATGCCTAACAGTGAGCTTTGACTGTAGACCATTGTTTTTTTAGTTTACAGCATTAAAATATAATACAAGATTGTTACAAATAATGTAGGATTTCTTCTAAAACACAGCATGTCCTCCTGCATCTGTGAAAAGTTTGGACTCATCATCCTGCTAGATGTAATAAGACGCTGAGACATGTACAAGCGAAAATTTGTTTTTCCAGAAAAAAAATAAGATAAAATTTATAGAAAGACATTTTGGTTTTGGAGGACCAGTTGAATTGATTGATAACCTTCTATGGCCTAAATAATAATCTGATGGTAGCCTGCCAAGGAGTATACTATGATATATAATTGATTCTCAAATAATAGATGTTATTTCATTTGTAATGCATTAAAATAAATAAAAAGCTGTAATGTTCTAGAGGTATTTTCTCTGAATAGCAAAAAATTAATTTACATATCTGTACATGTGTTCTGAATATTAAGCCCTTTAACACCTGTATAGAACAAGGCAAGAATACAAATGGGATAGAATTAAATATTTGTATTGGCAAATATTTACATGATTATAGAGTATGACAAAGTCTTTAATAAATCTATAGATAAACCTGAGCCATTTAAAAATATTTGTCATGGATTGAGTGCTTTCTTTTATATAATATGTTATCTCTTTTAATCTTAGTAGCCATAATAAGTTGAAATTATTGTTTATTTATAGATGCAAACACTTAAGTATTGAATTGGCAATTTAAACATAAATTTGTGTGATATGAAATTCATATTGTTAACCAGTGTATCATACCATCCTATAGGAGGTTTCCTTCCTTTATGGAAAATGTAACTAGAACATGAAGCTAAATAATAATGAAGTCTGGTATGGTATATTTTATATATGTTCTATATTGGTACTAATACTTAAACATTAGTATTTATGTTTAAGAATGGAATTTGATGTAGTTGTCGATTTATTTCTTCATTCTTAGATCAAATTAAGTCAAAATTTGTGACTTTGAGAAATTGAATCTCATATCACTGCATGTTTTATATGGGATAAATATTCAAAAAGGTAATGAAACTTTTAATTTTCAAGTAATGTTCATGTATGTAAGTGCGACCTGAAAATTCTTGGACACATTTTGATTATGGGGATTGTATTAGTTCATTTCAAACTGCTATAAATAACTATCTGAGACTGGATAATTTATAAACAAAAGAGGTTTTATTGACTTACAGTTCTGTATGGCTGGAGAGGCCTCAGGAAACTTAAAATCATGGCACAAAGTGAAGGAGAAGCAAGCAACTTCTTACACGGAGATGGGAGAGAGAGAATGAGGGGGAAACTGCCACAGACTTTTAATCCATCAGATCTCTTGAGAATGAACTCACAATCATGAGAACAGTATGGAGAAAACTGCCATCATTATCCAATCACCTCCCACCAAGTCTCTCCCTTAACACTTGGGGATTACAATTTGAGATGAGATTTGGCTGGGGGTCACACAGCAACACCACATCAAGGGTATCAATATTTTATACCATGTAAAATAACTTTTTATATTGACTTTTCTGAACTGGTGAATTATTTCCTTTAAATAGTACCACATAAATTGCCATTTTACTAGTTTTGTGAGAGACTAGCTTCCAATGTCAAAATATAAGGGATCTAAAGAGGTGCCTCAATTAAAAAGGTCATTTATAAATTAAAGAAAATCTATGAATAAAGAAATGCTATTGTGTTTTTCTACGAAGACTACTAGGTTGCTGGACTGGGGAAATTTGATGGCAGAAAGTGAAGGAAAACTAAAAAGCAGAAAGCAAATGTGCTTTCAGATATTATACTCAAATATGGGAAACAGCAATCAGCAAAGTAAATTCTTATTTATGAAGGAGTAGGTTTGAAAGATGCAATATACTGTGTAATATTGAAAACACTATTTTTCCTATGTTACATTGTACAATGGGATACATTTTTCTTGTTTTACATTGTACAATGGGATACATTTTTGTTTTACATTGTACAATGGGATACATTTTCTTTTTTAATTATTTGAGATCAAGTTTCACTCTTGTTGCCCACGCTGGAGTGCAATGGCGCGATCTTAACTCACTGCAACCACAGCGATTCTCCTGGTTCAGCCTCCTGAGTAGCTGGGATTACAGGCTCATGCCACCATGCCTGGCTAATTTTTGTATTTTTAGTAGAGATGGGGTTTCATCATATTGGTCAGACTTGTCTTGAACTCCTGACCTCAGCTGATCCGCCTGCCTCTGCCTCCAAAAGTGCTGGGATTACAGGCATGAGACACCGCGCCCGGCCGGGATACATGTTCTTATGAAAATCACCAAGATTACTGAGATAAAAATATCTCTAATATAAGTGAAACAAATCGAAGTGTCAAAAAGTTTACATAGTTTCATTTATTTTAAATTTCAAAGTGTGGGAAATATAACTAGCAGAATAAACAGGACACAAATAACAATATTTACTTCTGGGTAGTTAAAATGGTCATGACAGAGTATTTTTATTTTATAGTTTATTGCATTTGTGAACTATTGAAATAGTTTTGATATATTTGTAGTATAATCAATTTAGGGAAATCTGTTGATATTTAAATTTTAAAATAATATGGTAAAGATCATTGGAAATTATTAGAAGTTAACATATCAAATAAAAAATTTGGAAGAGTGTTGCATCTGGCAAGGATATCATTATCCTGAACTTGAAGTAATTGCAGGATAAATTTCTGAGTAATCCATTACCTCCAGCCATGCTGAGAATTGAAATTTTAATAAAATCAATTTGATGACTCTTAAAAATAATCTTAAATCTATAAAATCCATCAAATATATTCACTTATTCAAAAATATATTAGGATTTTTAACACTACCTACTGGTAGGGTAAAATTTCTAGGCACTGTAATTGCCATTATTACCTGGCAGTATTCTTGGTATTTTTAGAATGTGACCTAAAAGATTACATCAACAAAACCAAAATGGCAGAAAAGAAACTGCTGTCTAAAATAAGGATACTTAGTACAAAGGAAAAATTTTAAAACATTATGACTGTAATTTACTTATTCCCTATTTGTATTACTACCAATATGGCTGTATTTAGTTTGGATCTATAATAATTCCTGTATCTTTACATTTATTGATATTGATAATGCATTAATCTTTATATAAGCTTGTATATGTATGGGAAATAATTTAAAGGATACCCAAATTTGAAAGCGTCTCTTTTTGTTTATTTGATAGCTTATTGTAGAAATTATCACATACTAAACTTATTTTCAAATCAAAACTTTTCAAAACAAAAATTTAAGGTTATAACAAATAGTAAAGCATATAGAGATACATGGAGAGGTATATGGAGAATTATTTGTCAACCAAGGCAATCCCAGATTTTCCAGGATAGTTGTTTGCTGTAACTATCATTTAGTTTATAGGACAGCCTGTGTCTGGGAATTTTTCCAAAATGTTCTCATCAATATAGCTACAGTAATAAGCTATATTACTTTAAAGCTAACAAAAATTAAGGTTCAGTGTTCTTTCCTTGCAATATGCTTATATGGCTACCTTTTTTAATAAGTAAGAGTTACAAAAGTAAGATGATTTTAATACCAAATGCACAAGATTTTAATCTATTTCCACCGTAACTTTCCATCCCAACAGCGCTCCCTAGTGTTTATGGCCTTGTATTGTATTTATACCAACATTTAGAGGTATAAATTAAGCAAAGTTTGATAAATTTCTGGTACAGAGCACTTGGGAGATATTTACATGGTTCACATGGTCACTTATGGTATCATCCCATTGCCCACACACTTTGGCTCTTTGCACAATAGAAACATAGAATGCCTATGCAAATTTTGGCTATTCCAGCCATGATGGAACTGTCCTCTTAACCTCCTGGAAAGAAAAACAAGCTGGAGGAAAGTCTGATTCATTTTTCCATTTTCTTGTCACATTAAGAGACAATCAAGGTTTATACAAATAAGTATTATGTGATTTCTGGATGCTTTTGAAGTACCTATTGGTCTTGGATTTTAAAAATTTCATTCATTCATTTATTTTGAGACGGAGTTTTGCTATTGTTGCCCAGGCTGGAGTGCAGTGGTATGGTCTCAGCTCACTGCAACGTCTGCCTCCCGGGTTCAAGTGATTCTCCGGCCTTGGCCTCCCTATAGCTGGGATTACAGGTGCCCGCCACCATGATCAGCTAACTTTTGTATTTTTAGTAAAGATGGCGTTTTACCATGTGGGCCAGGTTGGTTTCGAGCTCCTGACCTCAGGTGATCCACCTGCCTCGGCCTCCCGAAGCGCTGGGATTACAGGCATGAGCCACTGCACCTGACCTGATTTTTAAAATTTAAAAATTATTGTAACTTATTTTCTCATTCCAATTAAAAAGGGCATAGGGTCAGTAAAGTCTAGTTGGAGGCTAACATACCCACAGGAATTTATGTAACCCGCCAGGAAAATATTCTAATGTAAAATGTCTAAACCATTTTAGGCATGGAGTAGAGAAATGATTTACACATACTTTCCTGGGGTTTACTTCTTTATAAATGATTCATTATCCAGATCAAGGCACTAGACCCCAAGAGTAACAAAATTATTAATTATGTTCATGGATTATAGCAGTAAATATTAAAATAAAAGTGAATATTCTGTTTAAAATATATATTCCATAATGTTTTCATTTAACAAAACTGAATTCCCTCATTTTATAATTTGATTGTTTTTCAATTCAATTATTTAAGATGAAAGAAGAACTCATAATATATTTTCTTTATCTCTTTAGCCACAATCTCTTAAAACAGCAATTAAAATTTCATAATTGTTCTTTCTTCTTTTTAAAAAATGTCCTTAATAATGCTAGAAATGAACATATAAATGCAAAGTCTCTTAAGAATTAGCTTTCCCTTTTGTTATAAATTTCTGTGTCAAATAGAGTAAGCCTTTCCATTTTTTCCCCCTGAAGGCTGATTTAAATTTCTAGAGAGAACGCTGTCTTCCTTGTGGCTTCTCACATTGACTTGGGACTTTTCCCCAAGGCAGGGTCTCTCTCTACAGGGAAATCTCACAGAATTTTTTCTAATCAGAAACCCTGTGAGTTGAGTTTCCTCTGTGAGAGGAAAAGTGATATGGGATACTCCAGGGAAATACTAGTTCTAAGGTTGTCTTTTCTTTCTTTTTTTTTTCTTTTAAAGAGAATCAATTCCTTCAAGGAAGTTTCAAAATGGAAGTGTTCCTATTAATAAATAAATAGCACAAATGAAAAGGAGAATTAGTGATGATTAGTGATGATATGGCAGTTTGGTCATCAGAGACGTGAATGAGTATTCTGACTTGTGTATTATCAATTTGTTTCCATCTATAAACTAGATAGTTACAGATTATACTTGCTTTGTTCTGTATAAATTCAGCCTCGACCAATTCAAAACGGGAACTTCTCAATAAATTTGAATACCCTCATAAAGCTACAGTATCCACAAAAATATATGTAATTCTTACCAGAAATACATGCTAAGATGTATTCTAAATGATGACTAAATTATTTTAGCCATTAAACTCTCTGCATGCCAACGTTACATGTAAATTTTAGCTATGCTGAGAAAACAATCTTCAAAGAAGTATTCTGAAAAAATATGTATTCGTCAATATTTGTGTCATTTAAACAGCGTTTTAAATATTTCTTATTGAAGTATTTTGTATATTTGAATATAGAATTATTTTTGGAAAATATATCAAGTTCCTATATGTGGTTTAGAAGGATTTTAAAGCCTGGGCATGGTGGCTTATGCCTGTAATCCCAGCACTTTGGGAGGCCAAGGCAGGTGGATCACGAGGTCAGGAGTTCGAGACCAGCCTGGGCAAGATGGTGAAACCCCGTCTGTACTAAAAGTACAAAAATTAGTCAGACGCGGTGGTGGGTGCCTGTAATCCCGGATACTCGGGGGGGCTGAAGCAGGAGAGTTGCTTGAATTTGGGAGGCGGAGGTTGCAGTGAGCCAAGATCACACCACTGCACTCTAGAGCCTGGGTGACAGTAAGACTCTATCTCAAAAAAAAAAAAAAAAAAAAGAAGGGTTTCAAAACATAAAATAGAGTAAAAAATAGTTATTTGTATGATTTCCATCACAAAAGAACATTGATATTGAGAGTAGAAATGTCCTATCCAGTGTTACTTTAAAATAAAAGTCATAAAACACTATAAATTGGTAGTTGCCTATGTGTGTTTTTTTAGTAATGACAAAAATCTAAAATCCTTAACATTCAATTTCTCATCATGTAATTGAATGTAATTGAATCTGTATTTTCAGTCGGTCATACTATATGTTAATTCTTATATACGTTCATATTTAAATTTCATATATATAATGTACTTTTTGTATAGGGATTTTAGTTTCTCTTTTTTCAATTAATCAAAAGAATAATTTACACCTTTTCTTCAGATTTGTTTTGTGTTAGTCAACTACCTATTTCCTCTTGCTATAATTCCCCAGTTATATTAATAACAGTTACTGTGTATTTGTTCACAACTTTTTCCATGTTTATGCAGTTAAACAACACATCCAATCATACAGATTTCTTTGTGCATTACCAAAAAGAAAAGAAAATATCATAATATATTTATTTAAATATAAATGTATGTTCAGGATTTTGCTTCAACATCTCCAAATAACATTACGTTGTGAATACCAACGTTTTAGTAGATAGTAACTACAAATGTAACCCATTTTATGCAATATTTGCACAACATTCTAAAACCTATTTAAATATTCTAGTAGTCCTAAATATTCAAGTGGTTTCCAATATTGCCCAAATACAAAATTATGATAATAAACATAGTTTTGCATATAGCCTAGATAACAGTGCTTTGAATTTCATTGGCTTGATTCCTGAAAGAGGAAATGTTCAATTCGCGAATTGTTTACATTTGTACAGGTATTAACAGATTACATTCTCAAAAGACTGTAGCAATTCATAATTCCTACAGAAACATAGAGTGCATTCCCCCTTCATTTCTATGGGAATCCTGATGAAGTATTTTCATTCTTTTTAACTTTACTTAGTCTAATATGAAAAGAGTATATCACTTATCAATTAATTTGCATTTTCTTTCCTTTCAGTAATGATTTATTGCTTGGTTTATCTGTGTACCATTCATAAATTGCGTTCAATTTCCTACCAATCTTTAATATTTTATTGGACACTTGTAAGAATTACTGGTATAAGACATATGATCTATTGTCTGTCATATATGCTACAAATATTTTCCCTGGTTTTTATTGTCTTAACAATGTTTAATTAAAAAAAATTACAGCATACATTATGCAATATATCTTTTATCCAATTAAGACTTAGATCATGAAATATAACTATCTTTTGTTGCATAGATTCTTTGTTTCTGATTTTACCTTGAACATTCATCCTATATTAAAAAAACTTAAATTATGTTTTATAGTTTTACTGTTCTACACTTGTGATTTTTTTTTACCAGCTATTATATTATCAATAAATTTAAATGCCATGTTTCCTTGATTAGGTTACAGTATATATTTGATATATATGTAATTTTTCAAACTCCTTATATACTTACATAAATGTCTGATGTCTATATTTATGTGTATATGTATTTCTGTGCTAGTACTCTACAAACTACTCTATATAGGACTATTGCTAAAGTACAAGATATATGTTTTAATTTCCACTGCTATCCATATCATTTATAATTTTGGTAGCTATAAGTTACTGATTTTGTGGACTTTTTCTTGTTTCAAGTAGTCGTACCAAATTCTATTGTGCATTATAGCATTGTTTATGTAAAATATGTTACATATAAATAAATATAAACATATATTTAAAAATAAACACATAAATATTTCAAATACAAATATATATACATCTAATACCATGCCTTGTCCAGGTATTCGATCATATAGTATACAGTATAAATAAATTTTGCTATTTTATTTCAAAGTTTATAAGAATATTCATTTGTCTTCTTATTAACAAATTGAAAGATAATAGTGACAGAGGCTTTTCCTGCTTGCTTTCCTGATTTAAAAGCATGAATTAATAGCATTACACTTTACAAAACGTAAATATAAATTAATACTGTTTTTTTCAAAAAAACCAAATTGAATTTGTCCTATAATCATAGCCTTTATGTACTTCCATTTTGATGATCCACAAGTGATGCTATAGTTTGGTTAAGTCACTGTTTTAAATCTTTGGAGATTTGCGATGTTAAATTATTTTTATATATTCATAGAAGTTTTATTGCTTTTCCCTCATTTTGTTATTTCCAGAAATCTTTGTAAAATAATACTAGAAATGTACTGCTATTTTTCCACCAAAAATGTGATGTAACATGAACAATAGAAAGCTGATTGCTGCTCCCCAAACAAAAGCATTGTAACATTAAAATTTTGACTCATCTTTTTATATTTCTAAAGTATTATAGGAATGATGAGTATTACTTACTGAAATAGTAAAAATAAAACTGAAGCCGGTGGAACATATAAGTATATATAGTTACTGGCAAAAATATTGCTAAAGTGTTTCTCTAAAAACAGTAGATGCAAAAATTAGCCAAGGAAGGCATATATTTAATAGAATCAATTTAAAAGAATCAATAATAGCCTCAATGGCATTTTTACTTATCACTAATAATATTAGTTTTTAATCAGTAACAAAACTTGTATTTAGATGAATAACATGGTTGATACATTTATATTGATAAC
This sequence comes from Pongo pygmaeus, assembly GCF_028885625.2. NCBI lineage: Eukaryota > Metazoa > Chordata > Mammalia > Primates > Hominidae > Pongo > Pongo pygmaeus. Next base: position 147,476,183 of record NC_072376.2, read on the forward strand.
AACTGATCCTAATAACAATAAGTCATAAAAGTAAATAGAAAAATGTGAAAAACAAAGACATTATCTGGGAACTTTTACTTAGAATTAATATGTATGTTCTTTACAGTCAATTTTTTCATTTATTAATGAAAATTGATATAACTTAATTCTAATTACGATGTTTTGCTTTTCTAGAAATTAAGCCTTCATCAAGATGAAAATGGTGGAGATCCCTAGTTATAAACAGAATCACATTATCTTAAAACCTTCCAAGTGATAGGTCATATATTATTATGAATCTCTCTCCTTTTGGGGAAAACACATTTAGAAAAGTAAGCACATTACCAGTTATGCTACATTTTGCAAGCTGCTTTTAGAAGTTGGTAGTTACTTTTCAAAAGATTTATCACTTTAACGACATAATATATAGATAAGTTTATATATGTAATATTTATATATCTATCTAGCCATCCAACTATCACCTGTCTATCTAGACAGAGACAGAATATGGTGTTAAAAGGAAAATTTACAACAAATTAAATTTAGCAGCAAGTTTTAAAATTTGACTTTTATTCTAAGTTCAGGGGTACATATGCCAGTTGTTATATAGGTAAACTCGTGTCGCGGAGGCTTGTTGTACATATTATTTCATCACCCATGTATTAAGCTTAGTACCTATAAGTTATTTATACTGCTCCTCTCTTCCTCCCACCCTGCACCCTCCAATAGGCCCCAGTGTGTGTTGTTCCTCTCTGTGTCCATGTGTTCCCATCATTTAGCTCTCACTTAGAAGTGAGAAGATGTGATTTCCTATTCCTTTAGTTTAGAAGTGAGAAGATGTGATTTTCTGTTCTGTTAGTTTGCTAAGGATAATGGCCTCCAGCTCCATCCGTGTCCCTGCAAAAGACATGATTCCATTAAATTTTATGGCCGCATAATATTCCATGGTGCATATGTACCACATTTTCCTTGTTCAGTCTACCACTGATGAGCACTTAGGTTGATTCCATGTCTTCGCTATTGTGAATAGCACTGCAATGAACATATGTGTGTACATGTCTTTATAACAGAACTATTCATATTCCTTTGGGTATATACAAATACCAAATCATGGGATTGCTGGGTCAAATGGTATTTCGATTTTTAAGGTCTTTAAGGAATTGCCACACTGTCTTCCACAATGGTTGAAGCTAATTTACACTCTCACCTACAGTGTGTAAGTATTCCTTTCTCTTCACAACCTCACCAGCATCTGTTGTTTCTTGACTTTTTAATAATCGCCATTCTGACTGGCATGAGATGGTATCTCATTGTGGTTTTATTTGAATTTCTCTAATAATCAGTGATGTGGAGCTTTTTTTCATATGTTTCTTGGCTGCATGAATGTCTTTTGAGAAATGTCTGTTCATGTCCTTTGAATGCTTTTAAATGGGTTTTTTTTCCTCATAAATTTGTTTAAGTTCCTTATAAATGCTGGATATTAGACCTTTGTCAAATGCATAGTTTGGAAAAATTTTTTCCCATTGTATGTTGTCTGTTCACTCTGCTGATAGCTTCCTTTGCAGTGTAGAAGCTCTTTAGTTTAATTAGATCCCATTTGTCAATTTCTGCTTTTGTTGCAATTGCTTTTGGCATGTTTGTCATAAATCTTTGCCCATTCCTATATCCAGAATGGTATTGTCTAGGCTCTCTTCTAGGATGTTTATAGTTTTGGATTTTACATTTAAGTCTTTAATCCATCTTGAGTTGATTTTTGTATGTGGTGTAAGGAAGGGGTCCAGCTTCAATCTTCTGCATGTGGTGAGCTAGTTATGTCAGCACCATTTACTGAGCAGAAAATCTCTTTTCCATTGCTTGTTTGGTGACCTTATTCTGGGTTCTCTACTCTATTCCATTGGTCTATGTATCTGTTTTTGTACCGGTACCATGCTGTTTTGGTTACTGTAGCCCCGTAGCATAGTTTGAAGTCAGGTAGCATGCTGCCTCCAGCTTCATTCTTTTTGCTTAGGATTGCCCTGGTTATTCATGCTCTTTTTTGGTTACAAATGAATTTAATTTTTTTCTCATTCTGTGAAGAATGTCAATGGTAGTTTAATAGGAATAGCATCAAATCTATAAACTGCTTTTGGCAGTATGGCCATTTTAACAATATTGATTCTTCCTATCCATGAGCATGGAATGTTTTTCCATTTGTTTGTGACATTTATGACTTATTTGAGCAGTGTTTTGTCACTCTCCTGTAGAGATCCTTCACCTCCCTCGTTAGCTGTATTCCTAGCTATTGTATTTGCCCTTGTGGCAATTGTGAATGAGATAGTGTTCCTGATTTGGTTGGTAGGCTATTTATTATTAAGTCAGTTTTAGAGCATGTTATTGCTCTTGGCTTGACTGTTGTTTGTGTATAGGAATGTTAGTGATTTTTGAACATTGACTTTTGTATCCTGAAATTTTGCTCAAGTTGTTTATCTGCTAAAGGAGCTTTTGGGCTGAGACTGTGGGGTTTTCTATATATAGAATTCTGTCATCTGCAAAAAGGAATAGTTTGACTTTCTCTCATCCTATTTGGATGCCCTTTATTTCTTTATTTTGCCCAATTGCCCTGGCCAGAATTTCCAATATTGTGTTGAATAGGAGTAGTGAGAGAGGACATCCTTGTCTTGTCCTAATTTTCAAGGGGAATGCCTCCAGCTTTTGCCTATTCAGTATAATTTTGGCTGGGTGTTTGTCATAGTTTGCTTGTATTGTTTTGATGTATATTCCTTAAATACCTAGTTTATTGAATGTTTCTAACATGAAGGAGTGCTGAATTTTATCAAAAGCCTTTTTTGCATCTATTGAGATGATCATTAGTTTGGGGCTTTGGTTTTGTTTACATAATGAATCATATTTATTGATTTTGGTATGTTGAACGAACATGGCATCCCAGGGATAAAGCTTACTTGATCATGGTGGATAATCTTTTAGATGTGCTGCTGGATTCAGTTTGCCAGTATTTTGTTGAGGATTTTTCGCATTGATGTTCATCAAGGATATTGGCCTGAAGTTTTCTTTTTTTGTTTTGTGTCTGCCAGGCTTTAGTATCAGGATGATAGTTAACAACCTAACATCACAGAAAAAAGAAGAGAACCAAGAGCAAACAAATCCCAGAGCTAGTTAGGAGACAGGAAATAACCAAAAGCCCAGCTGAACTGAATGACACTGAGCACAAAAAGCCATTCAAAAGATCAACACATCCATGAGCTGTTTATTTTTGTAAAAATTAATAAAATATATAGACCACTAGTTAGAATAATGAAGAAGAAAAGAGAGAAGATTCAAATAAACACAATCAAAAACGACAATGGGGATATTACCACTGACCCCACAGAAATACAAACAACCATCAGAGAATATTATGAACACCTATGCACATAAACTAGAAAATCTTAAAGAAATAGTTAAATTCCTGGACACATACAATAAATGCACCCTCCCAAGACAGAAACAGGAGGAAATTCAATCTCTGAATAGACCAATAACACACTCTAAACCTGAGTTAGTAATATATAGCCTACCAACCAACCAAAAAAAAAAAAAAGCCCAGCACCAGATGGATTCACAGCTAAATTCTACCAGATGTACCAAGAAGAACTGGTACCATTCCTGCTAAAACTATTCCAAAAAATTGAGGAGGAGGGACTTCTCCCTAACTCATTATATGAGGCTGTTACTTTTAGTAAGGAAGAATAAATATTCTCTAAGAAACATCCTCAGGAGTATACCAACACAGTTAGGTTCGTTCTTTTGGGTTTTTTTGTTTTGTTTTGTTGTGTTTTGAGACCAGGTTTAGTTCTGTCACCCAGGCTGGAGTGCAGTGGCACAATCATGACTCACTGCAGCCTTGAACTCCTAAGCTCAAGGGATGCTCCCACCTCAGCCTCCCTAGCAGCTGAGAGTACAGAAGCATGCCACTACACCCTTTTAATGTTTTTAGTGATGTGACATTGCTAACATTGGTCATGTTACCTAGAATTTGTCCATGTACATATGACATAGTCCACAGCTTGATTTTCAAACGTCATGTCTTAAAACTACTCTGTGCATGAAAGCTTTTCCAGTATTATTCCCTTTATAACACCTTTGCTCCAGAAACAACAGATTTCACTGCTTCTTAAATAGGTCCTGCTTCTTCCTACCTCTATACCATTTCTTTCACCTAAGTGCTCTTTACTTTCACCTCCTCCTTAAAAAATGTTTCCCTTCTTTTCAGGATTAGCTCATGCTCCATCTTCTCTAAGAAAATGAACTAAACAAACTAACGTAAAATATTTTCTATAATGTGTTATTTGTGCTTATGGCTTATTGGCTCTTAATATATTTTAGCACCTTGATAGCCTCAGCTGTATCTCGGATGTCTTTATATTCATTAATTTATCTAAAATAATGTCTTGTAGAATAAGCCAAATGGGGAGGAAATGATTGCATACATAAATGATGCTAACTGAACTGATGGCAAGACATGCAGAGGAAAGTGCCATCAGCAGAGATAGGAAAGTTTTCTTCCTATTATAGAGTCCGGCTGCAGAGTACATTATTGCCCATTCTGGAGGGTAGATGTATATTTGCTGTATTTAATTTTAGCACTTGCTTTTCTCCTTTTTCACTGGATAGTCAGAGAAGTGGATCATAGGTTTATTTATAGTAATGGCTATGCCATCCCTAGGCAGAATGTTTTATGATTTTCAAAGTGCTTTTTACATATATTACAATTTTGGATCCTCACAACAAACTTGTGAATTAGGAACAGCAGCAGTTTCTGGTCCATTTTTATCAGGCATTATAAGAAACAATTTTAGCCATAAGTTCAATATAGCCATTCGTTCAAATAGACTACGTATTGAAAAGGCTGCTTTATCGTTTGATTTTAAAAGATGCTTTCTGTGGCTTTAGTTACAAACCAAAATATGCTTTTTAAAAAACTTGCATAAATATGCACTAACTGAGAATACTCTATTCATTTTTTTAGCACAAGAGTAGCAGTAGGTCTAGACAAATTAGAGATCCAAGAAGTATAAATGAAGGGAATAAATTAATGCTGGCATTGATAAATGAAGGGGAGAGCAAATAAATTTCGTTGTGCAGCTTGATTGAACAACTTTGTTTGCAACAATATTTGTAAGGTCAGGGAATTATTGTTTAGAATGTACTTGAGAATTAAAAAGATAATAACATTGATTCTTCATCTTCTGGATTCTTGGCCAATGAATTTTAAATCTGCAGATGTAGAGCTCAGATATTCGTGTGCATGTCAGCTCTGTCTCCTAAAGAAACACAAGATGGGCAGGTATATTGATACTTTAAAATGGTGCTTCTTTTATCTTTCCAGAATACTGTTTAGAACATAGTAATTGCATAAGGTCCCAAATGTTTGTTAACATGAATGCGCAATTCTTTATTGAAACAGAGCATAGACTCTGTTCAAATGGAAATATGTGAAGGCATATTTCTTTCTTCTAAAGCAACAGCGAACGTGCTGATGTGTTTTGTTGGGGCCAAAGGGGTAATGGTGTTAAGAAAGGATAAATGTAGATAAATTCTTGGTGTGCAATTGCAACTTTCAACAGATTGTGTGATTTTACTTAGAATGTTAATGGTTAAAAAGGAAACCTGCGTTTATTTTTTCTATTTTCTTTTCCCAAGGCATTTTACAGTGATATCATATCACCCTCTCTGCTGAGATCTCCAAAAACTTACTAGATATGATAACTGTTGTATGCCTTTAATTTAAGTTCATATTATTTCCCCTGGGAAATTTTAGAAATGCTGGGGAGAATGTTTGGAAATGGATTTAAAAAAAAATCTGGTAGAAGGAAACTCAGAAGGAAAAAACAAATGACTTCTTATATATTTGCCTTTTTTGATTCTTAAAATTCAGTAATAATCTTGTTTATATGCACTCTCAGAACCCAATAATAAGAAACTTTTTGACCTCACATTAACTACAAAGTTGAAATTTTAAAAATCTCTCCTTGAAACTTTGTTTTCACTTTTTTATTTTATTGAAACATTCAGGAGCACAGTTTCTTACTCAAGAGTAAGAGGTTCAAAATTTCTCTCTTATTTTTTATTTATTTCTTCAGAAGTAAGTGAATTAATGAACATTAATCATAAATTCTGTGTAAGAGATTTGTGTATAAACAACTGTCATTTTTAAACTACTATATATATCAATTTTAAAATATTTTAAATAAAATTAGAATTTTGCTCTTTAAAATATGAGAAATAGTCTATCACTTTCCAATGAATTATTTTCTTTTTTTATTCTTATGGTAAACCAATATATGTCATGAATGATCTTTAAGATTTTCACACCACTTATTAAAGGTATTATCTAGTATAATGCCTAATGAAGTTTTCTATATAATACACGTAGTGTTTCTTCAATGCTTATTATTATTATTATTATTATTATTGAGACAGAGTCTCACTCTATTGCCAGACTGGAGTGCAGTGGCGCGATCTCGGCTCACTGCAACCTCCCCCTCCCAGGTTCAAGTGATTGTCCTGACTCAGCTTCCTGAGTAGCTGGGACTACAGGCATGCGCCACCACGCCCAGCTAATTTTTGTATTTTTAGTAAAGACGGGGCTTCACCATGTTGGCCAGGGTGGTCTCGACCTCTTTTTTTTTTTTTTTTTTTTTTTTTTTGAGATGGAGTCTCGCTCTGTCACCCAGGCTGGAGTGCAGTGGCGCAATCTCTGATCACTGCAAGCTCCACCTCCCGGGTTCACGCCATTCTCCTGCCTCAGCCTCCCGAGTAGCTGGGACTACAGGCGCCCGCCACCAGGCCCGGCTAATTTTTTGTATTTTTAGTAGAGATGGGGTTTCACCGTGTTAGCCAGGATGGCCTCGATCTCCTGACCTTGTGATCCACCCGCGTCGACCTCCCAAAGTGCTGGGATTACAGGCGTGAGCCACCGCGCCCGGCTTGGTTTTGACCTCTTGACCTCGTGATCTGCCTATCTTGGCCTCTCAAAGTGCTGGGACTATAGGAGTGATCCACCACGCCCAGCCCAATGCTTATTATTTATCATGCTTTCCACTCACCAATTTATACAAATTTGCATGTATAAATTTTCATAACCACTGTATGATGTAGGTTCTCTTACTATTCTCAAGTTAGAATTAAGAAAACCAACAGAGAGAGAGATTTAAAACCTTGCTTCAGAACCAGAATTTAACTCCAAACAGCCTTGTTCAAAGACCCTAATCTCAACCACTGCCCTGCTGCTGATGCTGCATAGTGCTACAAGTTATAAACTACATTTTTACACTATTCATATAAATGTTTTAAATGTAAATATTGTACTTTGTGTCACAGGTTTAAATATTAAGATATGTAGCTAGACATAACAGTATTTTTTATTGCTTTAGGACTTTTTTCTCTAATTTTTCCCTTCAGTTTCCATAAGGCAAGAGGTTTAGCTTGTACTGTTTACCTCCATATTCTTTCAGTACTTTATGTTTCTTCCAACTGCTTACCTTTTCCTTTTTTTTGTGTGTGTCTCAGAAAAACTGTAAATTAAAAGGTTGGGCTAGGAGTCTGGATGTTAGGGAGTGTGATCAGATTTGAGAGTAATCATACCATCTTCCTTATGTGCATGCACTGTTAATTTATACTCTAGATGAGGTTATTCCAATATTCTTGATCCTGTATTCAAGCGAAGGTGTTATATAATTGTAGAGGTAGAAAATTAATTAACTAGTTCTTATAGAGAATGGAATTCTGAGCAGTTCTTCAGAAAGAACAGATTACATATTTTTTTATTGTAGGCAGTAGAATGCTGAGACAGAGCTTTACAAACTTCTGGGATATCCTTAGGGGAATCCCCTTAAATGTCCTCATAAGAAACCTAGATCACATATCCATTCCACCTTCTGCCTAAGTTTTTGCTCATAGTATTTCTATCCCTGGGACATGGCACCAAAGAGGAGCTCTGGAACCTCTGCATACACTAGATATGGGATTAAGTTAGTTTATTCTCATTTAGACTTGTTCTCTAGCTGTTGAATTTCATTTAGGAATCACTACTTCTGTGTGCTTTTTATCAAAAAAGACCAGAGTGTGTCCTTTCAACCATCTTGCCAGGCTACTTTTCCCTGCCAATATGGCATATTTTTGGTGTCTAATATTGTGTGACAAAAAGAAAGTGATGGCTTTAGTATTTTTTAGAATTTAACACAGTGCTTAACATACAACAGATGCTAAGTAACTTTGGTAAGTAAAAGAAATATCACAAAGAATGAAAAACAATTTTTGGAAAAAATTAAGATTTTGTTTTTGTTATTGTTGCTGTTGTTGTTGTTGGGGTCAAGGTCTCACTTTGTCACCCAGGTTAGAGTTCAGTGGCATGATGGCATGACCATGGCTCACAGCAGCCTCAATCATCTGGGCTCAAGCAAACCTCCCACCTCAGCCTCACCTGTAACTGAGACTACAGGTTTATGCCACCAAAAATTAAGATATATGGCAAAATGAAAATTACTTTACCTTTTGTCTCTTGGAGGACATAGTTATCACATTTCCTCAAGAAAACTTGCTCTAAAGATTATTTTAAAAATGTACTTGAATCTTTTAAAAGGTAATGTAGAGAAATTTTAGTGTGCACAACTACCTGCATTTTGAAAAAAGTCATTGATGTATTGGAGTATATGCAGATTAGTCTACATGATTTTTGTCTGAAAGGAATAAACATTGAGTAATATAATAATTCTACATCTTTTATAAATATTAAAATAAATCTGTTATTAAACTCTCTAAGGCATTTGTAGTTTTACCAGAAGGGTATGGCATCTTGGTTATACTTGTCAGGGTGGTCCTCAGACTTCAACAATCTATATCTAACAAAAGTTGAAAAGCCATTTTCTTGGAATGGATTTTTTAAGAAAAGTTTGGAAATTACCGTACCTCACACCATAAAGCATACATAAATACTGAAATGTCTAAATAAATATTAAAATGTTAACTGTTAAAATTAAAAGAAAGCTCAGACTGTTCTGTCATGAGTGAGTAGTACCTCTGCATTAAGGAATGTTGATAAACTTTATTAGGAGATGTTTCAGGGGCTTCTCTTTACTGAATCAGATCTAGATTTTCTCCTATAAATGTCAAATCTATCTTGTCCAGCACTGCTTGTATTAGATTGCTACCTTTTTACTTGAGGGACTTGTATCTATTTAACTTTCTTCCTCCTGTCTGCACAATGATGGCTGGTAACATTATGGCTGAGTTTCATGAATTTTGGTTCATGCTACCATCTTCCATCTCCATGATATCATAGCCTTAACATTTGATTTTGCCTTGATTTCAAAAACTCTCTGGAATATTTACTCTCATGGGCTTCAGTAGTAATATTATAAGCCTGTTTGGTTAAAAAAATGGATACTTTCTGCCTTAAATACAAACTAGAAATGGATTTACCATTATTAATCTTTTTTCAATCTAATGATTTAACAAGAATAAGTTTCCTTGCAAAGAATAGCTCAGAACTATGGTAATGGTGGTACCATAATGTTACTTTATATCCAATATTATTATATAAATGGCACTGGCTTCCACTCATTTGACATTTCTACATGACACCAACATTACATGAAATCTAAAAATGTCATTAAATTGTGTATTTTCATAAGTAATGTCACAAGATCCTTGGGGTGTTGCTATTCCAGATGGAAACATCTGTGGCCAGTGGCACCTATGCCTGCATTTTGCTTGGGTCTGCTGAGCTCATTTCACCCACTCTGCCTGGCAGGCTGCACTTGGCTCACACTACTGGCTTGGATCCCAAGTGTGGGATCTGGCCACTGTGCACAGCCAGGCATGCCAATTATGGCAGGGTGGGCAGCTCCAGGTGCCAGCACAGGTGCCAGCTCCCTGTGAGACTGTAGCTGGACCAGGTGTACCACAAGCAGCTTTCATGGCAGGCACCAGGGAACACAGTGGCAACCAGAAGCTTTCAGATGCCAGGAACTGCAAAGCCCCCAAAAGGATGTAACAACCCTGGCTTGGGGTGCTTCTAGGTCTGGCTAGGAGAACCACAGCTTTTCTCTTCTTCTCTCCTTTCTCCTTCTTGTTGCCTGCAACATGGCAAGCAAGGGGTATGTTTCAGCTTAGTTTGTGTTTTGGTTCTTTCAGCCCTGCCATTCGGTGGGTTCCAATTTCTTGTCCCCTATCCACGAAGAATGAGGTATGCAGACAAGTGGAGGGTCAGCACGGTGAAGAGGTGCTTTATTAAGTGACAGCAAAGCTCGGAGGAGACCCACAGTGTGTAGCTCCTCTCCAAAGGCAGGTTATCCCCATGAGTGTTCAGCTCTCAGCAGAGAGGAGACCCACAGTGCGTAGCTCCTCTCTGGAGGCAGGTTGTCCCATCATCTATCTGAGTGTGGGATTTTTATGGGCTTCAGAGGAGAGGAAGTGTGTGCTGATTGGTCCATGGGTGGCCACAGGGGTGCCAAGAAAAGGCACAATTAAGTTCTTACTCCAGTCAGAAGAAATAGCAGCCCAGTCTTCAGAATTCAGGCCCTCTCTGGCCTGAAGGTAGAGCTTCACTGGGGACACACTCCTTTCTGCTCAGGGGCCTGTCTGCCTTCTGCCACCATCAACCTACCATCCACCTGCATTCACGGTGCCCTGGGCACCCAGGCTGTTCATGCTGAGGAGCGCCTGCTGCCCTGCACCGAGCTGCACTTGCTCCCCCTTCAGCCTCCAACCCATGCTCATTGGCTCCCAAAATCTGCAGGGGGCCAAGGCAGCAGGGGGCTGGTGTGTCAGTGCTGCCCCGAACGTGTGCACACCCAGCTAGGTTGTGACAGTGCCTGGGCTCTACCACAACTTTGCTCTGAAATTGGAGCAGGCACTGGGAGCCGGGAGAGGCCAGGCAGTGGGAGCAGGCACTTCTGAGCCTGCTGTTAACAGGGGGTTTTCCAGGACCCCAAGAGTGCAGAGATGCCCAATCTGCCACTGCAACTGGGCAGCCGCAGCTGCGCCCAGGAGGGCGGGGCTCCCATCTTTCCAACTTGGAAGCGAATGTGACTGTTTCTGGCTCCTGTAGGCTGCTTGAAGCATGCCGCCCTGGCCATGCCTCCCATACTGCAGCTGGCATCATAGCAGTGACTGCTCCCAATGGGCTGCCACTGCCATAAATATTAACAACACGGATATGTGGAAATACAGAAAAAAATGCCTCTCCTTCCCTTCTCTTTTTTATGATCAAACTATCAGCAAGAACATATAACAAATTTTCATTGTGAAGCTAGCATATGTTTTACAAATAGTAACATTATGTTTGGAATAATGGAAAATCCTAGGGGATGATATTTTTTTTGACACCAAAATCACCATTTCTTAACTAGCTTAAAACAGGAATCAAAGTATATTATTACGTGTTGGCCTTTATATCAACCACTGAATTGATAAAGTTGTCTGACAAAATTATTTGACCATGTCAAATAGTAGTTTTACTATTACTTTATCGTATGAGAGTGGTAAGTAGCATTTTAAGATTGCAAAAGAAAATAACCATTATGTGTGCTGCGTTTTTAAATTTTCATCTTAGACCACTCTACTGTATAGATTGTAAAAAAAAGTAACGATGCGAAGAAACAAAATCTGTATAATCATCATGCTGCTGAGAAACAGGTTCTTATCCGGAGTTTATCTTTAAAATATTTAATATTTATTATTTGAAGCTATTTGAAATATTTGCTTTATTCATACCACTCTCTAAAATATTGTATTATAAATATCCTTAAAATGTTTTCAATATATATTAACAAACATGTATTACTTGGCTATGTGTTAAATGTAACTGAAAGGAAAAGTAAAACCTATTCTTGAGTTTTATTTTATATGAAATCAGCAACATTTCTCCCATTTTTAGCTCTTTTCATCAGTTGATCAATTGTTGAAAGTGCTTTTCTTCCGTACGCATTTAAGAATGATGGGAAGTACTGAATACCATAGTGTGAATACCTTTTACTCTTAGGTATGATGAAAAAATTGATTTTTACTTGTCCTAAACATTCCAAAAGTTGTTAATACTTTCTAAAACAAAAGTTGAAGTGATAACTAAGAAATTCTGTTAGAATTTCAAAAACCAAATGCATTAAAAACTGTCATTGTGTAATATTGAGGTTAGAAAATTACAGTCCGTAAATATTATATTCTTAAGTAACAAGTCAAATTTAACTAAAAATTGCACACAGATTTTGGGCAATACTTTTAATAAATATGTTTTCTTTTTTACATTTCTTCAGTAGTGTTTTCTGTATGTGGAGTATAAATATTTCCAGGCTTTTATAAGAAACTGTAATCAAAAAGGTGTTAGAGGATATTACCTCCATTAGCTCAGTAGCTTTATATATAGGGCATTTCTGAGCTTCTGATGTACCCAATAGGAAATCATATCTTGGTAGATTCATAGTTTCCAAAATGGTTAGTATAGGATTTATTCAAATATGAGATGTAATACTATATCAACCTGTAGTGAATGCTTATAATTTTATGTTGCCTTGGCATCCATTTTTAAATATGTTTCACTTCCTCATACCAGACGCAGGACTCAGCCACCCTTGGCACAGTTTCCAATGCTATACCCACCAGAATGGCTTTAACTGGTGGCCAGAGAGAAAACGTAATGGTATGTCTCCCACCTAGCAAGCTGTACTCCCCACTTTCTCACAGCAGCCGTATTTAAAGTGACCATTCAGACATTTGCCTATGAACTTAAAAGTGGCCACCTCTCACTCACAGTGTGGCATCCTGGAATCTCACCCCTGGCAGTGAGATACCCCAGAGAAGACTCATTCAAGGGCATCCTGGCTGGTGCTCTTTTGTCCGAGGTCTAAGCCTCTCAGCTGCTGAGATAGAGATTTTACTCAAAACAACCTCACAAGGGTAACAATGTTTATGAAAAGGATATATAAACAGAAAAATCTGACTGTAAATTTCACTTTATCATCAGGTTATCTGTCCCCTTCGTGGTCCAGTTTTCACTGATTATAACATTCCCATATGAAATGTAAGAGAAAGGTTCACAGAGGTGATGTTTCTGATCTAAAGTTCAGAGAGATTGGATTACTTACCTAAAGTTATCAACTCAGTAGCAAGGTCAGTTTTTATTAGTAGCATAAACATTTGAATATTATTATTGTTTTTGAGTCACAGAGCTAGGATTTTAAAAGTAGCTCTTGCAAAAGCAAAATTTAGTTAGGGAAAGTACTTGAGAAGCAGGTATATCTCTCAAGGGGGCCTGAATGTGGATAATAGTCTGTATAAGAAAAGAATTGTCCTGTTTCATCAAAAAGTGATGACAGTAGGAAAATAGGGCATGAATCAAGGAAAATTTGGGGAGGCTGAAGACAGACAGTTGTGTAAAGATTGCAGCCATCTTACGATACCTTCCCAGTGTAGGATGTGTGTGTATGTGTGTGCGTGTGCACGCGCGTATATGTGTATGTGTTATGTGTATATGTGCTAACCTGTGAAGAGGCTAAGCTAGGCACCTAGAATGACATGGGCAAAACCTAAGGAAGCAACAATAGTGTTCTAGTAATTACATGAATTCCTACAGGTATAAGAGGCCTCCCTGCTCAGTAAAATAGGAAAAAATTCAGGCTGAAGTCAGTGGGAATAGAGAAGATCTCTCAATTTTCCATTTACAAGCCAGTTTTGCTATAATTTAAAGCAATAATTCAGTTACTTCTCATATATTTTCTTATCTATTAAACATAACCACCAGAAAAATAGCCTCCTCTCATTTGCTTGAAATAAGTTGATCACCTTTTTTCTTTTTCAGTGATTCCCAACAATGAGTTACTGTCTTGTAAGAGGAATTTTTAAAATTTAGGGAGCTGGTTTTGGTTGATTGGTTAGCACCACTGGCATTCAAAATAATGGGGCCATGGAAGCTAGAGGTATTTCAATGTGTAGGACAGTGTAACCAAAATAAATGATTAATACATGATCTATGTTAATTTCTACGTCATCCAATATGTCTGTAGTTAAAAACTTGTTATAATTATCTGAAACAATCATATATTTCCATTTTACAGACACAGTATCGTTTCATACTTTCAAAGTACTCCAAATTTGCCAGAAATACTCTTACATAAATTGAGTAAATAATTTAATTTTTTTGATTTAGGTGTCATAAAGAATAGTTCACCATTATGAAAAATTAGATCTCCAATAGTGTATTAGGGTTCTCCAAAGAGCAGACTAATTGTGTGTGTGTGTGTGTGTGTGTGTGTGTGTGTGTATAGAGAGAGAGCGCAAGAGAGAGAGAGATCTATTACATGGAATTGACTCTAATGACCACAGAAGCTGGCAAGAGTAGTCCAGCAGACTGGAGATCCAGAAGAGCCGATTTTCACGTTTGAATCTGAAGGTTGTCTGCTGTAGAACCAGGAAGAACCAATGTTACATATGAAGTCTGAAGCCAGTTTGCTGAAGAGTTGTCTCTTGCTCAGAGGTGGCTGGCTTTCTGTTCTATTCAGAGCTTCAACTGATTGGATGAGGCCCACCCACATTAAGGAGGGCAATTTGCTTTACTAAAAAAAGTCCATCAATTTAGATATTAATCTCATCCAAAAACATCCTCACAGGAACACAGAGATAATGTTTGATGAAATATCTGAACACTCTGTGACTGATTCGTATGACACATAAAATTAACCATCACGAATGGCAGCACTGCTCTTGTTACTGTAAAAAGTTCTTATTTATCAGAAAATGCCAAATAGAAAGGGAAAGTATTGGCAGGTTGATTTATGTATTTTAAAAATACAAACATTTTCCCATATGTGTGTGTGAGCATCTTGCTGTTTTATTATAGTTGTGTTCAAGATTTTACACACTGAATTACATATTATTTTATTTAATTTTCCTTTTTCAGTATGTTACTGTATTGGCTTTTAAAAAAATACACATACATGTATATATATAGTATAGATTATTTGTTAATTAACTGTTGGCACAGTACAAAATATTGGTTATACAAAAAGGGCATTGAGTCTGTGAGAATGAGGAACCATTGAGATATTGTTATAATGAACTGAAAAAACTTTAATGTTCATCCAGATAGTCTTTTTCAATTTGCTAGGTCAAGCACCCCAAAGTGATAACTCCTTATGAAACCTCATAAACATTTTTTTTAAAACAAACCCTCAGACCAAGTCAAACATTTGTTAACATTCATATTTTCAATCATTTTGAACTGACTAGTCAGCCATTCTGTTATTAAGTATTTTTTTCTATGACCAAATTATTCTTGCAAAATGTAAATCTGTCATAGATCTCCAAACATTGCAGTCTTTGGTTATGTTTTTCAGCTTTTGGGGAAAATATCTACTTCCTGTTTATAATATTGTTCTTAAGAATATTATAAGGTATTACTTGAGATAATAGGCATGCAGCAGAGATTGTCTAAGTACTCACCAAACACACAGTCTTTTCTTGGACAAACTTTTACAGTGTGATTATTTGATTCCTTACATGTAAGTAGAGTCATGTGGTTAGTTCTTGCCATGGAAAATGCAAAGATGAGGTACATCAGTTTTGGGCTCAGGTATTTAGGAGAGGATAGGCTTTCTCCATTTTCTTCTCTTCCAATGTAAACCTTAGAGGTAACATGTTAAAAAATGGTTACATATCATAAGGTGGAAGGAACATGGGTCCCTGAATGAATATATGAAGTAGAAGCTTATTCCTTGCTGTCTCCCCTGTCAACCCCATTACACTATAACATGAGTGAACCATAAAATTTGTGATGTTAAGCCAGCGATATTTTAAAATAGTTGTTATGGCAGTTAGCATACCCTGACTAATTACATATTTTGTAAGCATTTCATACTGCCTGGCATCAAGCGATCGTGTAATAAGTTGTGGCTGTTATCAACACTTTATATAGCAGATGATAACATACATTTTCTCTTTCAAATATGCCTGCAGATAAAAGCATATTTCTTAATGGAAATGCTACCTTGTTTGGTACTTATAAAATAGTTTCATTTCAAGTACATGTAATTTTATGCAATAGAATGTTGATATCCTAATTGCCCATTTTAATATTGACAGTTTTCCTGATATAAATGTTCCTGACATTTTCTGGTTTTTTATTTACTGTGAGTTTAAAAGAAAGTTGTACGTCTCTTTTAATGATGTTTAGCTTAATCTATTTCAGTATCTATTATGCTATATTCCGCAGTTTAGACTGGCATAATTTGTTTGTATAGAGCCTTAGTGGGAGAATAGATTATTCACTCCTTATATATTATGGATATATTCCTAGTGAGTTATAAGTTTCAAAAAGTGGCTCATTTATTGACATTTTTAAGATAGCGGAGCAGACATTGTGATATAGTAATAACATCTTGCATAGAATTTTTGCACGAAATTGGTTCTGTAGCTATATTTCTTCTTAAATTAATATTATATTATAATTTTTAAAATAGTATAATTTCAATCCATAAAAAAATCTAAAGATATTTTTATGGAGCTTTTATAATTTTTTTTTTTTTTTTTTTTTTAGTTGGAGTCTTGCTCTGTCGCCCAGGCTGGAGTGCAATGGTGTGATCTCGGCTCACTGCAACCTCTGCCTCCCGAGTTCAGGCGATTCTCCCGAGTTGTTGGGACCACGGGATCATGACGCCACGCCCAGCTAATTTTTTTGTATTTTTAGTAGAGACAGGGTTTCACAATGTGAGCCAGGATGCTCTCCATCTCCTGGCCTCATGATCCGCCCGCCTCAGCCTCCCAAAGTGTTGGGATTACAAGCGTGAGCCACTGCTCCCGGCCTGGAGCTTTTATAATTTTAACTCCTTAAGGTAAAGATCTTATCAAAAATATAAAATATATGTATTTTTTGTTAGAACAGGTAAACTTTTTAAGAATATTTCATATTTTTTCTCTGTTATATATATAAAAAATAGAAGCGTTTGCAGTTGCTCTCATACAGCTGTCCCAAGAATGTGAAATGTCTCTAAAATTTGTGCTTTGTGATAACAACAGAACAAGCCATATGTTTATGGGTTTTCTAAACTTGAAAAAATCCATCTTGTTTAAAATTTGTTAATGGTTACGTCACTCTGTTTGTGCTGAGAATTTGTATTTGAATGTCTGAAGTTCAAAAGAAGAATGCCTATGAAATCAATGTTAATATAAGAACCCAGAAGCAATAGTATCTTAACTATTATAGATCTATAGCATAGATCTATAATAAATACTTAACCAATAATAAATTACAAGGTACTTGCTCCAGAAGATTCTAGGATTATTTTTATATTATACAAAATAAAAAATGTGTTTGAATGGAAAATATATAATTTACATGTTAAATATATGTTAACTTTAAACATAACGTCTTAAAATGTGAAAATAGTTACTTGAAATTAAGACATTCAAACTATTTTTGGATAACTTCATTTTCAATACTGAAAATTAAGGCTATGTTCCTTTGTAGCATGATATCTTTGTTTCACCATTGTCAAATAACATTTATAAGGTATAAAATGCTATTTTCAATGTAAAGATAATTGGTAAACAGATTTTATATATGTTTATTTATAATCAAATAATGTTTATATTTACTTTTTATAGTTTATTCATATATTTATTTTTATTTCACTCAATCCTTGTAGACTCTATCAGCTGCATAGCTCTATGACTTAGATTAGATACTTAGTGTTTGAAAACATCAGCTTGCTTAACGAGGGAATGTTAACCCTTTCTTCAATAGTAAAAGAAGTATAAATTAAATCTCTTGAAATTATGCACACTTCACAGACATGCTGTTTAAATTATTGTAGATGTTCTTAGTTAGGCCCCTGAGTATCAAAAAAGAGAGCTGAGTGAAAAGATTGTGTCAGGAAATAATTTGGCTATTTGAAGAATAGGATTATTACTGCAGTCAGGAGTACTAGTATACTTTGAGTACTTAAAAAAATGCTTTGTCTTGATTAATATTTTAAATCTATGTATAATACACGGAGGTCATGAGGTAAGAATGTCTTATATGAGAATTTGTAAAGCACATTATTCAGGTATAGGAATATTTCTATGCACTCAAAAATAAAATGGCTAGATATAAAATATAAGTTTTATAAGCAAGAACAGCCCAATTAAATCTGAGTTTCAGATTTTTTTTAGTATTAAGTATACCCAAATATTGCATGAGGCACACTTACACTAAATAAAATAATGTTCTTTTTTTAATCTGAAATTCAAATTTTTAGGACTCCGATAACTTTATTTGCTAAACTGGAAAATGGCCATATATAATACTTTATAATAATTACTGTTGGTATTTTTTACTTTGTAAAAAACTCAATTAACTTATTAAGTAAATGGAAAGATAAATAATAAATGATAAATTGAACTAATTAATATTTTTAAACAAGAAAATGTGTATGTAGATAAAAAAATTATTACGCTATATAGGAAAGAAAAAAATTATTTTCCTCTATCCCTCCTGGGTTCTTCTGCTGGGGCCATGCAAATTACAGTGTGGAAAGACACAGTAACAAGAGAGGAGTAAACAAGTTTACTAACATTGCATTACTCATTCATATGGAAGCACTCAGGACTAACTCAAAGGGCTGATGACAACTTGGGCCTATACAGCATCTTAATGAAAGAAAAATAAATTCTTAGAGAAAAGGACTTTGGAGTTTCTAAGGTTGCAAATTGCAGGAAGTTAAATATATGGGAGAAACTTATGGAAGATAAGGCTAGCTAGTGAAGTTTACTATGTAAATTCTTCTGGTCCTCTCTTTGGGCTGGTAAGAGTCTAGAGTTTTCTCTGTGATTAAAGCTGTTTTTTCTTGTAGAGAAGGGATGAAGGACACCTTTACAAATTTGTGTCATTCATTTAGTCAAATACAAGGAGTTTTTCTTGTATCTGCTTCTTCTCAGTTACTTTCAGCTCAATATAATCCTTATGCCTTATAAGTGACATATTCTGCAACCCTCAGCAATGTCTGATGAATTTATGAAATTATAATCATACAAACTACAAATGTTCCATCTTTGAAAATAACTTAATGGGATTAGCTATTAATAAATAATTACTCAAAGTGTTTACTTTGACTACTATTCTTGTTATCTAGCTAATCAGAGGAGCACTATAAAGACTTTAATACAAAGTAAAATATTAAATAAAACAATAAAGATGTAGTGAATAATATAATAATCTGTAACTTATGTAAATGCTGTTATATTATTTTAATAGTAGTCACTTTAATCATAGCTAATTGCAGACAATTTTACTTAATAAAATGTATTTTTTAGAGAAATGTATATTTTCATAAATTACTAATGTATTTTTAATAATTTATAAAAATTTGATATAAAAGCAAAAATATTATTTTTTTAAGATGAGTGTGATTTACATTAGGCCTATACATATATCATTGTGTAGCTTGAGGAAGAGTTAAAATTAGCACTTATATACATTTTGAGAAATCATTATAACTAATATAGAAATTCTTTATTAATCTCCTAAAAATAATGTTTACTTTAACAAAAGAGAATTTAAGAGTGCTAATAATAAGTTAATATGAAGATTTTTAAAATGATGTAATGATGCAATTAAAAGAGTTGTAAACTAAAGAAAATGACTAAAGCAAGTCTCAATGAATTAGAGGTTTATTTTGCAAAGTTGAGGATGTGCCCATGGGAGAAAAACACACAAATTACAGTAGTGTCTGTGATCCATTCCTTTTCCAAAGAGGTTTTTGAGAACTTCAGTATTAAAAGGGGAAAAAGTAGGCAGGAAGAGAAGTAGAAAATTAAAAAAAAAAGAGAGAGATGGTGCATAATGATATAAGCAGTGACATTCTTGTGAGCTTTTGATTTGTACTCCCTGAATCCACATGTTACATGAGAAAGGAGGTGGCAGTCAATTATGCATTCATCTCAAGAGCTCACCAAATCTGCATTGTACATAAGATGAACATAGAGTAGAGAAAAAAGTCAAACATGCCTTTGTTATCTTAGGGTGGGTGAAAAGATGATTTCTAATCTGTCTTTCTACCATTGCTGTGAAGATAAGCTGTTAATTTACATTGCCAAGGTGAGGGAGGCCACCTGGGGAGATGTGTGCCTTCTATCTTGCAGCTATCTGTTTAGAAACAAAATGAAAGGCAGTTTTTATCTTTTTTGAGTTACTCAGTTTCAAAGCTTAACTGTTCCCATTGGCATAGTGAGTTTGGTGTCCCAAGATTTTATTTTCCTTTCACAGAGTTAACATTAACACATTTTGTCTATATATCTGAAAGAAAATAAAATGAGGTAACATTTACAGATTTTGATTGTGCCTAGTGATTATAAGGAGCCTCCTGTGAATATTTACCTGGTATTTTCTGATTATTTTTCCTTTTAATACTAAGTATTTCCTTTTATTTTATTTTTTTACTTTTGCAATATAATTCATCAATAGCTTAGAATTTTAAATATTGTGGCAAGAAAGTGTAGAAGTTCTCATTTTACTTCTACTGAGTCTAAATTCAGGTGTAAGAACAAAGAAATACATCAAAAATTATATCTTCTATAGAGAATTGACATTTTTTAAGTAAAAAATAAAAATTTTGTGTGTCTCAACATGAAAACAAATAAAAATCACTGGAATATAATGTCATAGGCTGAAATTAGAAGGATCAAAAGGGTAATTTTACAAAGAAAAATAAGTGGCTCAATTTAATTATTTGCTATTTTTTCCCCCAAAAAATGGTATCTTGAGACTTCTAACTTCCCAAACATTATTCTGCATAAAGCTTCATTTAAAGATTACAAATAATGGATTTCATACCCAAGTTCACTATGGTTTTATAATTTACTATTTAACTTACTTTTAAAATAGTTAATTCCAATAGCAGGATTTTCTTAGAGACATTATTTTATTTATGCCTAGTACCTTTTAGCAATTTTAACATTAGGGACTTTAGTTAAATTTTAAATTTATTATGCACTTAGCTAATTAAACCCTTTCAGACTATATATGTAAATTTATACCTTCAGGTTATCACCTAAAGTATTACAATTGCCTACCTTAACATCTTCCTAAATATTTAAATACTCATTTAAAAAATTGTACCTATATGCTCTTTCATGCGCGTCCATGTAAAGAGACCACCAAACAGGCTTTGTGTGAGCAATAAAGATTTTAATCACCTGGGTGCAGGCGGGCTGAGTCCGAAAAGAGAGTCAGTGAAGGGAGATGGGGTGGGGCCGTTTTATAGGATTTGGGTAGGTGAAGGAAAATTACAGTCAAACGGGGGTTGTTCTCTGGCGGGCAGAGTGGGGGTCACAAGTGCTCAGGAGGGGAGCTTTTGAGCCAGGATGAGCCAGAAAAAGGAATTTCACAAGACAATGTCATCAGTTAAGGCAGGAACAGGCCATTTTCACTTCTTGTGTGGTGGAATGTCATCAGTTAAGGCAGGAACCGGCCATCTGGATGTGTAAGTGCAGGTCACAGGGGATATGATGGCTTAGCTTGGGCTCAGAGGCCTGACACTTCTGTCTTCTTATATTGATAAGAAAAAATAAAATGAAATAGTGGTAAAGTGTTGGGACGGTGAAAATTTTGGGGGGTGGTATGGAGAGATAATGGGCAATGTTTCTCAGGGCTGCTTCGAGAGGTATTAGGGGTGGCATGGGAACCTAGAGTGGGAGAGATTAAGCTGAAGGAAGATTTTGTGGTAAGGGGTGATATTGTGGGACTATTAGAAGAAACATTTGTCATTTAGAATTATTGGTGATGGCGTGGATACGGTTTTGTATGAATTGAAAAACTAAACAGAATAAGAGAAGGAGAAAAGCAGGTATTAAAGGTCTAAGAATTGGGAGGACCTAGGACATCTAATTAGAGTGCCTAGGGAAATTCAGCATAGTCCTGTCAGCAAAGATTATTTATTTACTTCAAGAGTTAAGAGTGGCAGTTTGGGGATAGCACCAGGAGGTATCAGCTGTGGTGGCTTGGAGAAACAGTGTAAACCAGCAGTGTAAACAAGAGCAGGGCATGTATGAGTAGTTGAGAACGGTGAATAGGAGTATGACTAGACAGAAGATAGTAGGGATGACAAGTTTTTTGGGGGCACAGTCTAAGTTAGTCTGGTGTCTGGAATGAGACTGGGGCCTAATAAAAAGGAGCATCTGTACAGGAGCTCAAATGGGCTGTACCCTGTAGCATTCTGAGGACAGGTCTGACTTCTGGGAAGGGAAAGTGGTAAAAGTATTGTCTAGTCCTTTTTAAGTTGGTGGCTGAGCTTGGTGAGGTGTGTTTTAAAAAGACCATTAGTCTATTCTACTTTTCCTGAAGACTGAGGACTGTAAGGGATATAAAGGTTTCACTGAATACTAAGAGCCTGAGAAACTGCTTGGCTGATTTAACTAATAAAGGCTGGTCTGTTATCAGACTGTATAGAGGTGGGAAGGCTAAACTGAGGAATTATGTCTGACAGAAGGGAAGAAATCACTGTGGTGGCCTTCTCAGACCCTGTAGGAAAGGAGTCTACCTATCCAGTGAAAGTGTCTACCTAGACTAAGAGGTATTTTAGTTATCTGACTCGGGGCATGTTGAGTAAAGCTAATTTGCCAGTCATGGGTGGGGGCAAATCCTCGAGCTTGATGTGTAGGGAAGGGAGGGGGCCTGAATAATCCTTGAGGAGTAGTAGAATAGCAGATGGAACACTGAGAAGTTATTTCCTTGAGAATAGATTTCCATGATGGAAAGGAATGAGAGGTTTTAAGAGGCAGGCTAATGACTTGTACTGTAGCATAGCCTGCGTTTGCTGGTGTGTGGCGATTAGGCCTGGTGGAACTGCCATCAATAAACCAAGTGTGATCAGGGTGAGAAACAGAGAAGAAGGAAATGTGGGGAAATGGGGTGAATGTCAGGTGGATCAGAGAGCTACAGTCATGAGGGCCAGGTGTGGTATCCGGAATAATGAGGGAGGCCAGATTGAAGTCTGGGCCAAGAACAATGGTAATTGTGGAACTTAACAAAGAGTGAGTACAGCTGAAGGAGCCGGGGAGCAGAAAGTATATGCGTCAGGTATGAGGAAGAAAATAGATTTTGGAAGTTATGAGAAATGTAGACAGTAAGTTGAGCATAGTTTGTGATTTTGAGGGCCTCTAAAAGTATTAAGGTGGCAGCAGCTGCTGCACGGAGACATGATGGCTAGGCTAAAACAGTAAGGTCAAGTTGTTTGGACAGAAAGGCTACAGGGTGTGGTCCTGGCTCTTGTGTAAGAATTCTGACCGCACTAACCATGCCTAGGAAGGAAAGGAGGAGTTGTTTTGTAAGGGATTGAGGTTTGGGAGATTAATCGGACACGATCAGCAGGGAGAGCACGTGTATTTTTATGAGAATTATGCTGAGATAGGTAACATAAGGAAGAAATTTGGGCTTGACTGAAGTAATGGGGTCTGTCTGTGAAGCTTTGCAGCAGTACAGCCCAGGTAATTTGCTGAGCCTGATGGGTGTCAGGGTCAGTCCAAGTGAAAGCAAAGAGAGGCTGGGATGACGGGTGCAAAGGAATACTAAAGAATGCATGTTTGAGATCCAGAACAGAATAATGGATTATGGAAGGAGGTATTGAGGATAGGAGAGTATATGGGTTTGGCACCACGGGGTGGATAGGCAAAACAATTTGGTTGATAAGGCATAGATCCTGAACTAACTTGTAAGGCTTGTCTGGTTTTAGGACAGGTAAAATGTGGGAATTGTAAGGAGAGTTTATAGGCTTTAAATGGCCATGTTATAGCAGGCGAGTGATAACAGGCTTTAATCCTTTCAAAGCATGTTGTGGGATGGGATCTTGGCATTGAGTGGGGTAAGGGTGATTAGGTTTTAATGAGATGGTAAGGGGTGCATGATCGGTCACCAAGGAGGGAGTAGAGGTATCTTATACTTGTGGGTTAAGGTGGGGGGATACAAGAGGAGGACACAAAGGAGGCTTTGGATTAGGAAGAAGGGCAGCAATGAGATGTAGCTGTAGTCCAGGAATAGTCAGGGAAGCAGATAATTTAGTTAAAGTGTCTCGGCCTATTAAGGGAACTGGGCAGGTAGGGATAACTAAAAAGGAGTGCTTAAAAGAGTATTTCTAAGTTGGCACCAGAGTTGGGGAGTTTTAAGAGGTTTAGAAGCATGGCCATCAATACCCACAAGAGTTATGGAAGCAAGGGTAACAGGCACTTGAAAATAAGGTAATGTGGAGTGAGTAGCCTCAGTACTGATTAAGAAGGGGACAGACTTACCCTCCACTGTGAGAGTTATGCGAAGCTCGGTGTCCGTGATGGTCTAGGGGGCTTCTGAGGAGATCAGCCAGCATCAGTCTTCAGCCGCTAAGCCAAGAAGATCTGGGAAGCAGTCTGAGAGCCTTGGGCCAGAGTTCCAGGGGTGCTGGGAGTGGCTGCCTGGTGAGTTGGACAGTCCGATTTCCAGTGGGGTCCCCAACAGATGGGACGTGGCTTAGGAGGAATCCTGGGCTGCAGGCATTCCTTGGCCTGGTGGTCAGATTTCTGGCACTTGTAGCAAGCTCCTGGGGGAGGAGGTTCTGGAGGAACACCTGGCCACTGTGGTTCAGGCGTTTGGAAGTTCTTGTGTGCTGGAGATGTGGCTGGGGTTTGTCTCACAGTGGAGGCAAGGAATTGCGACTTTTTTCTATTATTGTACACCTTGAAGGTGAGGTTAATTAAATCTTGTTGTGGGGTTTGAGGGCCAGAATTTAATTTTTGGAGTTTTATTTAATGTCGGGAGCAGATTGGGTAATAAAATGTATTTTGAGAATAAGACGGCCTTTTGACCTTTTAGGGTCTAGGGCTGTAAAGTGTCTCAGGGTTGTTGCCAAATGAGTCATGAACTGGGCTGGGTTTTTCATATTTGATGAAAGAGCCTAAATGCTCACTGATTTGGGAGAGGTCTGATAAAGAAAAAGGAGCATTAACCTTGACTATACCTTTAGCCTCAGCCACCTTTTTAAGAGTAAATTTCTGGGCAGGTAGGGGAGGGTTTAAGAGTAAATTGCTGGGCAGGTGGGGAAGGGCTAGTCATGGAACGAAACTGTAAGCTGGATCAGGTGTGAGGAGGGGAGGTGATAAAAGGATTATAGGGTGGAGGAGCAGAGGCTGAGGAAGAATTGGGATGTAGCTCAGCCTGGCCAGGAAGGGAGAGGTCGGATAGGTCTGTAGAAAAGTAAGATTAGAAAGACTCAGGGATGCTTGGGGTTGGGACTGAGGGGATAGGTGGGAGGGAAAGAAGGAAGATTTGGGACAAGTTGCATTGGGCACAGAGATTAGGAAGGGACTGATGTGTAAAAGAATACCTGGACATCAGGCACCTCAGACCGTTTGCCTATTTTACGACAAGAATTATTTAGATCTTGCAAGATGGAAAAATTGAAAGTGCTGTTTTCTGGCGATTTGGAACTACTGTTGAGTTTGTATTGGGGTCAAGTGGCATTGCAGAAGAAAATAAGATGATTAGATTTTAGGTCAGGTGAGAGTTGAAGAGATTTTAAGTTCTTGAGAACATAGGCTAAGGGAGAAGGGGGAATGGAGGGTGGAATGTTGCCCATAGTGAAGGAGGCAAGCCCAGAGAAAAGAGAGAATAGAGACACAGAGGGAAGGGGTTCGGGGGTTCTTACCCTCCAGAAAAGCAGGAAAGGGGTTGGGGCACAGAGACACAAGTTTGGGGTGTGGAAATAAGGGATTGGGGCATAGAGATATAAGAGGTTGGGGCACGTAAATAACGGATTGGGGCACAGAGATATAAATGGTCGGGGCATGGAAATAAGGGATCGGGGCACAGAGATATGAGGTTGGGCTACTTGCCCCTCCCCTAGAAAAGTGGGACTTGCCTCTGAGGGTGAAGGAGAAGGGGTTGGGGGTTTCTTGCCCCCCAGAAAGGTGGAGAAGGGGTAGAGACACAGAGAGAAGGGGTTGGGGCACTTTCCCCTCCCTCAGAAAAGTGGGACTTGCCGCTAAGGGTAAAGGACCAAGGCAGGCATCCCTGCATGGTCTGATACCTCTGAAACATGGGTGAATAATCAGAGAGGCATCCCTGCAATGATTAAACACCAATGGAAGGCTGCCTTCCCAGTCTGTGACTGGTGCTGGAGTTTTGGGTCCACAGATAAAACATGTCTCCTTTGTCTCTACCAGAAAATGAAAGGAATTGAAATTAAAGGAAGGGAGAGATTGAAGTGCAGTGCCAAGATTGAAAGGAGAAAGAGGTTGAGGGATAGTGAGGGAGGTTGGAGAAGAGAGTAAAAAGAGGCCGCTTACTGGATTTGAAATTGGTGAGATGTTTCTTGGGCTGGTTGGTCTGAGGACCTGAGGTCGTAGGTGGATCTTTCTCATGGACCAAAGAGCAGGAGGACAGGGGATTGATCTCCCAAGGGAGGTCCCCTGATCCGAGTCACGGCACCAAATTTCATGCACATCCATGTAAAGAGACCACCAAACAGGCTTTGTGTGAGCAATAAAGCTTTTAATCACCTGGGTGCAGGTGGGCTGAGTCCGAAAAGAGAGTCAGTGAAGGGAGATGGGGTGGGGCCGTTTTAAAGGATTTGGGTAGGTAAAGGAAAATTACAGTCAAAAGGGGGTTGTTCTCTGGAGGGCAGAGTGGGGGTCACAAGGTGCTCAGTAGGGGAGCTTTTGAGCCAGGATGAGCCAGGAGAAGGAATTTCACAAGACAATGTCATCAGTTAAGGCAGGAACAGGCCATTTTCACTTCTTGTGTGGTGGAATGTCATCAGTTAAGGCAGGAACCGGCCATCTGGATGTGTAAGTGCAGGTCACAGGGGATATGATGGCTTAGCTTGGGCTCAGAGGCCTGACATGCTCTGTAATCTTTAGAACTATTTCAATATTGTATAAACATTTAGTAAGAAACAACTGAAAGTTTAAATCAAATGATTCATTTTGAATTGAAATGTAACTACGTATTTTGAATTGGAATTACTAATTTTATTTTATTTTTCTTCAATAGGCTAAATTCTCTTCCTCTTTTTTTTAACTTATATTTTAGTTTCAGGAGTATATATGCAGGTTTGTAATATAGGTAATTGTGTATCACTGGGGTTTGGAATATCGATTATTCCAATGGTATCTCATTGTGGTTTTGATTTTTGTTTCTTCAATGGTTAGTGGTATTGAGCACTTTTTTATTTGCTTGTTGGCCATGCATATATGGTCTCCTTTTGAAAAGTGACTGTTCATGTCCTTTACCCACTTTTGAATTGGATTGCTTGATTTTTCTTGTTAATTTAAGTTCCTTACAGGTTCTTGATATGAAACCTTTACAGGATACACCCTTTGTAAATATTTTCTCCCAGTCTGTGGGTCATCCATTTACTCTATTGATAGTTTCTTTTGTTGTGCAGAAGCTCTTTAGTTTAATTTAAATAGGTTCCATTTATCAATATTTGTTTTTGTTACAATTGCTGTTGGCATCTTCATCATCAAATTTTTGCCAGCACCTATGTCCAGAATGGTATTTCCTAGGTTATCTTCCAGGGTTTTTATAGTTTCAGGTTTTACATTTAAATCTTTAGTTCATCTTGAGTTGATTTTTGTGCATCCCATAAGGAAGCAGTCCAGTTTCAATTTTCTGTGATATTGCTAGCCAGTTATCTCAGAACCAGTTATTAAGTGGGGAGTCCTTTCCCCCTTGCTTTTTTTTGTTAGCTTTTTGAACATAAGATGGTTGTAGGTGTGCAACAGTATTTCTGGGCTCTGTATTCTGTCCTGTTGTTCTGCATGTCTGTTTTTGTATCAGTACCATGGTGTTTTGGTTACAGTAACTGTGTGGTATATAGTTTGATGTTGGGTAATATAATGCCTTCAGCCTAGTTGTTTTTGTTTAGAATTGCCTTGGATATTCAGGCTTTTTGTTTGTTTGTTTTGGTTCTATATGGACTTTCAAATAGCCTTTTCTAATTCTGTGAAGAATGTCTTTGGTAGTTTGGTAAGAATAGCATAGAATCAGTAAACTGCTTTGGGCCATATGGCTATTTTAACAATATTGATTTTTCCTTTCCATGAGCATGGAATGTTTTACGTTTTGTAGTTCTCATTGTAGAGATCTTTCCCCTTCATGAGTCACTGTGCTCCTAGGTATTTTATTCTTTTTGTGGCTACTGGGAATAGCATTGTGTTCTTGATTTGGCTCTCAGCCTGGGTGGTGTTGGTGTATAGAAATGCAACTGACTTTTGCACATTAATATTTTATCTTAAAACTGCTGGAGTCGTTTATCAGATCAAATAACTTTTGGGCTGATACTATGGGGTTTTCTAGGTATAAAATCATATTATCTGAAAATAGAAATAGTTTGAATTTCTCTCCTCCTATTTGAATACATTTTGTTTCTTTCTCTTGCCTAATTGCTCTGTCTAGGACTTCCAGGACTATGTTGAATAGGAGTGGTGACAGTGAGCATTCTTGTCATATTCTGGTTCTCAAGGAGAATGCTTCCAGCTTTCGACTATTCCATATTAAGTTGGCTGTGAGTTTGTCATAAATGGCTCTTAATATTTTGAAGTATGTTTCTTCAATGCCAGTTTTTGAGGGTTTTGAACTTGAAGAAATGTTGAATTTTATCTAAAGTTTTTTATACATTTATTGAAATGATCATGTGGTTCTTGTTTTTCATTGTGCTTATGTGATGAATTATGTTATTGGTTTGTGTAGGTTAAACCAAACTTGATGCCAAGAAATAAAGCCTACTTGATTGTGATAGATTAGCTTTTTGATGTGTTGCTGGGTTTGGTTTGCTAATATTTTGTTGAGAATTTTTGCATCTATGTTCATCAAGGATATTGGCCTGAAGTTTTCTTTATTATATAGGTCTCTGCCAGGTTTTGGTACCATGATGATGCTGGCTTCAAAGAATGAGTTAGGAAGGATAGGGAGGAGTCTTTTCTCAATATTTTGGAAAAACTTCAGAAGGAATGGTTCCAGCTCTTCTTTATGTATATCTGGTAGAATGTTTCAGTTAATCTATCTGGGCCTGAGCTTTTTCTGGTTGGTAGGCTTTTTATTCCTGATTCAATTTTGGAAGTCATTATTGATCTGTTCAGGGATTCAGTTTCTTCCTGGTTCAATCTTGGCAGGTTGCATGTTTCCAGGAATTTATCCATTTACTCTAGATTTTCTAGCTTGTGTTCATAAAGGTGTTTCTAGTTGTCTCCAAGGGTTTTTGTAATTCTGCGCTGTCTGTAGTAACCTCCTTCTTGTCATTTCTGATTGTGTTTATTTGGGTCTTCTCTTCTTTTATATATTTGTCTAGCTAGCAGCCTATTTATCTAACTTACTCTTTCAAAAAACAAACTCATGGACTTGATCTTTTATATGGTTTTTGTGTGTCCCAACGTCCTTCACTTTCGCTCTGATTTTGGTTATTTCTTGTCTGCCATTAGCTTTGGGGTAGGTTTATTTTTGCTCCTCTAGTTCCTCTAATTGTGATGTTAGGTTGTTAATTTGAGATCTTTTTCCTTTTCTATTCAGGCATGTAGTGTTGTGCATGTCCCTCTCCATACTGCTTCGGCTGCGTCTTAGAGATTCTGGTCTGTCATATCTTTCTTGTCATTACTTTCTCTTGATTTTTGCCTTAATTTCTTTGTTTACCCAAAAGTCATTCAGGAGCAGGGAGCTTAATTTCCATGTAATTGTATGTTTTTGAGAAATTTTCTTAGTATTGGTTTCTATTTTTATTCCTCTGTGATCTGAGAGTGTGGTTGATATGATTTGGGTTTCTTTGAATTTGCTGAGGATTGTTTTATAGCTGATTGTGTGGTTGATTGTACAGCACATGCCATGGGGCAATAAGAAGAGTGTATATTCTGTTGTTTCAGGTGGAGAGTTCTGTAGATGTCTATTAGGTCTATATGGTCAAGTGTTGAGGTCAGATCCTGAATATCTTTGTTAGTTTTCTCCCTGAATATCTTTGTTAGTTTTCTCCCTAGATGATCTATCTAACACTGTCAGAGGATTGTTAAAAGTCTCACACTATTATTGTGCAGTCATCTAAGTCTACTTGTAGATCTCTATGAACTTGTTTTAGGAATCTGGGTGGCCCTGTGTTGGGTGTATATATATTTAGGATAATTATGTCTTCTTCTTGAATACTTTACCATCATGTAGTGCATTTCTTTGTCTTTTAGGTAATTGTTGGCTTAAAGTTTGTTTTGTCTGAAATTAGAATGGCAACCCTGCTTTTTTCTGTTACCATTTGTTTGGTAGATTTTTCTCCATCGCTTTACTTTGTGCCTATGTGTGTCCTTGCATGTGAATAGTTCTCTTGAACACAGCATAAAGTCGTGTTTTGCTTCTTTATCCAACCTGCCACTCTGTGCCTTTTAACTGGGGCATTTAGCCTGTTTACATTCAAGATAATATTAATATGTATGGATATGATTCTGTCTTCAGTTTGTTAGGTGGTTATTATGCAGACTGTGGTTGCTTTATAGTGTCAATGGTCTACATACATAAGTGTGCTTTTTGTGGTGGCTGGTAACAGTTTTTCCCCTTCCATATTTTACATTCCCTGAAAACCTCTCAAAAGGCAGGTCTTGTGCTGAAGAATTCCTTTAGCATTTTCTCATCTGAAAAAGACCTGATTTCTCCTTTATTTATGAAGCTTAGCTTGGCTGGACATGAAATTCTTGGTTGAAATTTAATTTATTTATGAATGCTGAATATAGACCTCAAATTTCTTCTGACTTATAGGGTTTCTGGTGAGAGGTCCACTGTTAACCTGGTGGAGTTTCCTTTGTAGATGACCTGCCTCTTCTCTGTAGCTGTCTTTAACATTTTCTCTTTCCTTTTGAGCTTGGAGAACCTGATGACTATGAGTCTTCAGTATGATAATCTTGTATAGTATCTTGCAGGAGTTCTCTGCATTTCCTGAATTTAAATGTTGGCCTCTCTAGTGAGGTTGGGGAAACTTTTATGAACAATATCCTGAAATATGTTTTCCAAGTTGCTTGCTTTCTCTCCGTCTCTTTCAGGGATGTCAATGAGCGATAGAGTTGGTCTTTTTACGTAATCCTATATTTCTCAGAGGTTTTGGTCATTCTTTTTTAGTCTTTTTTTCTTTATTTTTGTATAAGTTATTTCAGAGAACCAGTCTTAGATCTCTAAGATTCTTCCCTCAGCTTCATCTTGTATTCTGAAATTCTTGAAGTGTTTTTTTTTTTCCCACTCTATAAGATCGGTTCAATTCTTTCTTAAAATGGCCATTTCACCTTTCCTATCCTGTATTATTTTATTGTATTCCTTAGAGACTTTGGATTGGGTTTTGACATTCTCTGGAATCTCAATGATCTTTGTTTCTGTTCATATTCTGGATTCTATTTCTGTCATTTCAGCCTGGTTGAGAACCATCACTGGGAAACTAGGGTGGCCATTTGGAAGTAAGGAGATAATCTGGCTTTTTGAGTTGCCAGAGTTCTTGTGCTAGTTCTTTTTCATCTGTGTGGGTATATGTTCTTTCAATCTTTTAAGTTGCTGTCTTTGGATTTTTTTTTCTCTTATCTTGTTTGATACCTTTAGGAAGTTGAGTGTTTTATAAAATGGGTTCAGTCAACTGGCTTCATTTCTGAAACATTTTAGGAGACCAAGTCTCAGCTCAACACCACTGGGATTCATACTTCCCTTGTGGGGAGCTGGTATCAGGCCACTAGCTTTTTTCTCTGGACCCTTGAGGTTAGGAACCTGATGCACTGGAGGGTCGAAGTTCTTTCTAGACTGCTGGACACAGCACTCTGATGGGTGGTACCAGCCAAAGCACTTCTTCGGAGTGGTGGCAGAGGGATGTGTGCTTGTTTATTTGTGCTAGAAGCAGTGGTGGTATAGCAAGGTGCATGTTCCTTGGCTAAGGTGGGGTCACAGTGGGAGTGGTGGTGTGGCACTCCCGCATGTGCTTACACTGGTGGTGGTGGTGGCAGGGGCAGGGCACTGGTAGACACATGACTTCTGGCTACCAAGCACATGTTTGCACTGGCAAGGACAGCATAGGGTGGGGTGTGGATTGCACTCACACTGCCTGCAGTGGTGTGGCTGTGTGCATGCACATACATACCTGCTAGCAGGGGATAGGGCTGAGGTTCACCTGCCTACACATGCTGGTAAAGCAGTGGAGGAGTGATCATGGGCAAGTGTGTGCCAGCAAAGCAGTGTTGGGGAGGCTGTGGTGTCAGGTGTAAGTGGGCTGGTGTGTATCAGCACAGGCTGCTCTGCTGGAGCTCTTTGGTGGCCAGGTGCAGTCTGCTGGCAAAGGAGCTGTGATAAGGGCCCCAGGAAGACCCTACTTGGGTATCTGAGGTTGCACCGCAAGTGGGCAAGGCCAGGCTGGGGTCCCAGGAGAAGCTAGCAGATGCGGGAGTGCTCAGATTGGATTGGCCCCTTCCCAAGACTGCCCTACTCTGTCTACATCCAACAGTCTCCCTAAAGCTACAGTCTCCTAGAGGAGCATAGTTAGCCTTGGGGGATGACCCTTTGGGAAATAGCCTCCCTGGCCATTCTCCACTGCAGATGTTCTTGCACCAAATCCTTTGGGCTTTGCACAGGCTGAAGTACTGCTCCTACTACCTCTCTAAGCAGCTTTCCTTGCCAGCTCAAGTGTCCATGGAGATCATGTGGTCTCCTGCTGCCAGAATCTCAGAGATCTGTGGCAAGAGCAGGCTGCTCCTTACCAGTTCAACTCACCCCTTCCCCAGGAGATACTGAAGGCCAGGAAAGAGTACCAGTGTGTGATAGCCCAGTGCAGGATCCCCAGCTTCCTCACCTTTGCCCTAGGTCTGTGTCCTCCTTCTGTCCACCCTCAGTGCCTTCCCTCCAAAGATCTGCTCAGAGTGTGCCAGTCTTCCCGATTTCTTGGTCTCTTGATGGCAGATGTTCCTCCTGGCTGCATCTAGTCAGCCATCTTGAATCTCTACATTTTCTTAAACTTTACAAATATTTTAAGTATCAATTACTGCACAGGAGGCTAAGGCATGAGAATTGCTTGAACCTGGGAGGTGGAAGTTGCAGTGAGCCGATGTCATGCTACTGCACTCTAGCCGCAGTGACATAGCAAGACTCCATCTCAAATACATACATACATACATATCAATAACTGCAAAAATTTCAATATTATGAGTATGATTTATATAAACTTTTCTAAATTTACTTTTTATATACCTGTACTCGATATGGATTATTCACTAAGAGAGCAGTGGGCTTCAAAATCATCAGGGTCCCTATTTATACCAGCCAGGTTTTCAAGACCAGCCTACGTTTTATTCAGAACTGTGATTAGTTTCTTGTCTGTTACCGTGATGGGCACAGAAAGGTTTTCTTATAGATTCTGTGTCAATGACTCTTTAAAACAACAACAAAAAATAAATAAATAAAAAGAACACACAAAAAAAGGTGGCATAACCCTTGTCTCCACATTATACTCAAAGATATTTACAATTTCTTAATCAAGTTATTAAAAAACTTGAATATATTTTTACATTTTTTCTCAATATGTATAAATATATTCTGTCATATTAGATGCTAAGATGAAAACTAATTATTATTGTTGTTTAAGATTTTATGACTACAGGATCACAATTTCCAAAGTCATTTAAATTACTATACTTACTCACTTTGTTTTTGTTTTTCTTGTGTTCAATCCTAGAACACTGGCATTCATTTTATTAGTTTATGATATCTTTCATAATAACAAAGAAACGACACCCTAATAGGAAATCAAAAAAGCTTGAATTCTAGTTATGTCACTCAGTGGGAATTTAGGCAGGCAAAATGTCTTGATAAAACTGTTTCATCACCTGGAATATTAAGTTATACTTAAGTCTGACTTGACATGAGGTCTTATGTAGAAAAGGAATTTGTATACAACAAAAATGTCTTACATACATGTAAACTTTGTTTATTCTTTTTAGTTAACATTTCTTCAATCTGAGACATATGGATCATTTACCAAGTCTGATCATTAATTCCCAGATTACTAATGACATTTTAGTTTACTTTCACAAGATTATATAATCTGAATTAACTTTAAATCATGTTTCACAATGGGAAATCTGACGTATACCTAGAGTAAACTTTATTCCAATTAAGTGAAAACACATATTTTTAAAGGTTGTTTTCTAGTATGCTAGAAATATGCTCTTAGATTCTTTAACTGGATGCTACATTAATCACTCTTATTAAATCAGTTGCCTATTGGTATGCTTTGTGACTATCACACTAAAGAAAGTATGCCATGTTTTATGATGATGAATATTTCAGTAATAAAGCTTTGTTTTCTTTGTCACTGTCATTGAAAAGATGAATAACTCTAGCCGCTTAGACCCTGCAAGAATTAGAAAATTCTAGCAAAATTATCTATTTAAAAAGCTTGCAGATAGAAATACAAATGTCCTTATCTTGAAATGAGTAACATATCTAGGATTATTTTCCTCTGCCAATTCTGGGATATGTACTATCTTAATGGCTTCTCAATGCCCTAAATATTTTTCTTCTTCTGCTTATTTACTCATTAATGCATCTGTTTTATTTTTTCTGTCCTGAGACATATTTTCTTCCAAATATTAGTGATTTTTATTTTTCCTACTATCTTCTTAATAGTAAAATAAAAAAATAGCACATTGATGATTATGTACATGATGGTAAACTAGGCCATCGCAAAAGTGAGGTGGAATGAAGGTGAGATTTGATTAAGCACTGCACTCATGGCTCAGCCAGGCATTTTCCACATTTTTGTGTGTTCTGACCTGGAGAAATACTTGCTTTTTATTTTTCCAAGCTTTTTTAACCATTGCTTTTAATCATGAAACAAGCCAGATTGTGGATTGTTTCATATTATTCACAGGTTCCCCATCAAAACAAAAATAATTCAATAAAGAGGAGGATAATTCTGATAGCATCATGCAAACTATCCATCAGGAGGACACTGGGTCAGTGTGTTCTTGTGCAAAAAGAAAACATACATCTTAATTTTTATTGACTTGACAAATAAAGGGCTACTCTATGGTAGGAAGTACATAGCATCAATTGAAATCCAGAAGTGTGCTCAGCATACAGTTGTAATCCACTAAATATAGCTTGAATGAATTAAGGCACACTAGAAGGAAAAGGAAAAAAGAATGGCAAAGAATGAAAAGTTTGACAAGAGTGGACACAGTACTAACTGATGAATTGGGGGTATTTGGGTTGTTGAAGACTGTATAGTTTGACGTAGGAAACTAGCTTATAAGTAAATAATTAAATACAAATTTATCAGATTTGAAAGTATTTTTTGTTGCCAGTTTATATGAATTCTTGCATTGGGCTGTTTTATTTACTTACATTTTAATTTGGTACATAGTTAATGGAAGGAATGTTGAAAAATCTGATGCAATATATTACTGTTATCTTATTTTGACTGTATCTCGAAATATTTTTAGTTTTAGTTAGCAGAGTAATTTGGTCCACGAATTGTAAAACAGGAGTCTGAAAGTAATTTAGAGAGGAAAATAATAGGGAAGATACTTTGTGCATGAAGAACAAATAGTATTTATGGCCGAGCTTTACATTTACTTAGAAGACAATTTACCACTACTTTTCCCTAGCATTCAGAAGATAGAATCAAATATGAATTTTCTATACAGTATTTATATTAAAATAAACGAATTTCTAGAAAGATAATTGTGATATCATGACTGGCTATTCACATGCACCATATTTGATTTAAACTAAGCACAATTAATAAATTGTGCTTAATATAAACTAAAATTCAAGAAAAATAACAGGTAAATATGTATATACATATTGATATGCACTTTATATTATTATATATTATACACTTAGGTATGGTAATATCATTTTTGCCGGTAAGGTTGGCAGCCAAGTCATGTAAAACTTTTGAATGAATACCTCTAGCCTCCATTAGACTATAACTCTATAAGGGTATTAATTGATCGAAGTGCCAGAAATAGTTTACCTTGAAGTTAATGAAGTCTATGATTCTAAAATGTTTATTTTATGGGCCTCTTCATAGGTCTGGGAACTGCCCTAGCAAGACTTTCAAATGGACATGTATTTTTAGGGTAGTAAGATACTATTAAAACTACAGTCTCTTTCCACTACAGTTTCCTTTTTATCGTGCTTCCTGTCATGTTGGGTGGCATTGGAATGCCTGCAAATACATTTTTAGATTGAGCTAAGGAGAATTTGAGTTGTGGATATGTTTAGCTAGAATTTATAGTCACTTAAGTATATAGTCATTGCTCACTGTCCTGATTTAGAAATGCCTTCCAGAGATCTTCCTGCAAACCTACTGCGATGACTCATGTAAAGTCATGACAGAGTAGGGCAGAGAAAGAAGTCATTAGGAAGAATTGTGGTCACTTGGTACTGGAAGTAGATGGAAATGGTTGATTAAAGTGTACCGTCCTAGAAACTAGTGTGTTAAAAACATTCTTCTAAACATCAGGATTAAGTTCTCAAAGACATATGGTCAACAGTGAAGTTCTCTGGAAATATATTTGATAATGCAACATTGTATATGTGTATGCATGTCTACGTGCACTATACAGTGATGCTTTTATATAGGAATCAAAATAAATGGAATTAATTAGAATTCCTTTATATTTAGGACAGAACTAAAAACCGTGAGTATGTCTGTATGTGAAGTATACAGAATTTATTCCTCTTAATATAGTGATTATTTCTTGGTGTACCTGGCACAATTTATCTTGACAAAGTCTGGTGGTTCCAAATGAAATATCATAAACAATTGCCACTGTCATCACAATAGGGGTCTAATTATGATATAATTGTAACATATGTATAAACACAGCAATATGCAACATGTAAATATCATTACATGTTTGTGTAGCTTTATTAAATATTTTGACCATTTAAACATATATTTGAACTGCTTTTGTGTGGGTCTTTTAATTAATTTTATATATATTTTCAAATTATTGATTATAAACAAATTTGCATAGATGGAACATAATTTTCTTGCAGTCAAAAATGAAAATTATGAGAATTTTTAATCATCAAAACCTCATTTATATCACAATGAAAATTACTGCTATATATGATTTTGATCAAAGAGTATCCAACAAAGTAAAATCTAGAAAACAAGTACAATGAATAGTACTAGCACTAGGTTAATTTATAGAAATATAATGCTATTTTTTTCTGATTTTTACTCTATCACTTACTAGGTGTGACCTTAGGTAAATTAACTAACTGTTATGTACTGTAAGGCATTTACAGCAAGAAGGTGACAATAATATGTGTTAAGAGATCACATAGTAAAAACACTTTTACTGGAGTAAAAACACTGGACTTAAACTGACCATTTTATGAACTTGAGTTCTATTCAATCTTTCTGGTTCTTAGTTTCTTCATATACAGAATGTAGATCAAAAGCCTACATGATTACAATTTTTTTTTCAAGTTTACAAAAGCATTTGATGGGAGCACATCCAGCCTGAATATAGCGGTAAAAAGTTAAGAGTTTTTCTCTTTACTTCATAGCAACAAGAAAGATGAGAAACAAATTTAGGAACCAGCCAAATTGCAGCCCCCAAAGAGGGTTATAGCTGCCAAAAGCAGCAGAGATAGATCATAAGGCATACAGAAAAGAGGAGAGCAAAGAGAGAAAAATTATCCACAAAAATAATTCATAATGGAAGATCCATTATAACTTTAATTAGGGATGAGTGGCACATTATGATCTAAAAATCATAAATTCCTCATTTGCAGCCAAAAAATAATGTGGTTGTGTCAATCAATGGCAAAGGCTTGTCTGGACCCATTGTCGAAAAGGCAAAGGAGATGGCCTATAGTGATGCTACATATTCTCCATTTGGTCCCTCCCCTCTTTCTCACCAACTTTGTTTCTTGGGAGGCTGATACTTTGGGTCTGCATCAACAGGACACCTGGGCCTTCTATGATAAGTTTTGGCCAATGACAGGGAATAGTAGGGCATCTAATAGAAGGAATGGGAAGACATTATATTATTTATTATCCCACCCTGCTCCCTAACAGATTGCGTGGCAATTTCAATATGTTAAAGCTGCAGCTTCTGCCACGAAGTCCACACCTCCAAGGCCCCCTCTTTCTGCAGGCATAGAAGTGCTCTTGCTGGTCCTGGGTTGCCTCAGTTATTCTGGTCAATTCTCCTAAACCCTGCCCATACCCTTGTAAATATTTCATCCATGTCTATTTGAGTATTCCATCTTTGTTTTCCTATTCAATATCCAATGATTCTATATTTTATACCAGATGTAATTTTGGACATAGATCCTAAAA
This sequence comes from Pongo pygmaeus, assembly GCF_028885625.2. Lineage (NCBI taxonomy): Eukaryota > Metazoa > Chordata > Mammalia > Primates > Hominidae > Pongo > Pongo pygmaeus. The sequence continues at coordinate 147,514,498 of NC_072376.2, forward strand.
ATGTCATTTAGTAATTGGAATACTTATATATTTGAAAAGTAATGGGTCTTTGAAAAATAAGAATGAGACACTTGAGTGGACCCAGATAAGGCTGAGAATCCCCAATTATCCCTGAATACTTCTTGTAGAGAAGAGCAGTGCCTGTCTCACATCTGAGTTTTTCCTTGCATAAATGCATTCTAATGACTTGGACTAGAGCAGCTGCCTCACAAAGGGTTGACAGTTCTCTGTAGTACCTACTCATTGTCTTCCAGCCACTATTAAAATTAACGTTTCTCAAAGCCCAGATAGAGAACTACCAACCTGGTCCAGAAGAAGGTGTCTATACAGTGAAAGAGTTGCAGACTCTTACCAATTTTTCTTGGTAGGAGATGGGGTTCCATGTGGAATAGTAGATGTTAGGGATATTAGACTAAAAAAGAGGAAGTAAAGCCTTGTCTTAATGATATGGGATTTAATGCATTGGCTAAAAAATTGTGAGTGCCATTAATAGTCTCTATGCTAGATAATTGAAGTTTGACTCAATAATGAGGGCCCAATTTGTGGTCAGGCATTCTTTACTCAACCATACTCCACAGAAGGGTATGGAATCCGTACCCCTCAGCATTAAGAAATGCTGAAGAAACTGAGAAATGCATTGAGTAAGGGGGAAAAGGAAAGAACACCAGCACTTCTGAGAATCTCTGGGTTTTCATTCTTTCTAATAAGAAATGATTATGGAAGATGTTTCAGTGGAATTAGGATCCCTGCTTTCAATGGAAATAATGAGCATTTTGAGCAGTAGAAGCCAGTTGTTAGCACTTAACCTTCTGAGAGCCCAATAGAATAAATGGTGGATGAAATCAACATAGCCAGTCCACAGGGACAGATCAGTAATCAGAGTGATTAGACCAGCAGAGATTTGTGGAGGAAGCTAATTGATTACAGGGTCCTTAGGATTGGAACAGATGGGGAGCCTATGAAGGTACCATTTGGAATATATAATTAAAAAAATTCTTGGTCTGGTGGGAAGATTCCTAAGTCAACATGAATGCATGCATGCTCTCTCTGGCTCTCTCTCTCACACACACACGCGCACACACACACCCTCAATAAAGTAGGAATAGATAAATACTTTCTCAGTGTTTTTGTGTTTTCTATTTCACACAAAAAGCCAGTGTAAATATTATCAATACATTATACACATACAGTACACCCTCCATGTGCAGAGGTTCTGCAACTGCAGATAGATATGAAGTGTGACTGTAAGGGACTTGAGCATCTGCTGATTTTCATAACCACAGGAGTCCTGAAACCAATCCCTTATGGGTACAGAGTGGTGACTCTATACAGTGTATCAATATATTAAACAAGCATCAATATGGTGTTTAATAGACTACCACAAATCTGCATATTGTAAACAACAAATATATTTTGCTCACAGTTTTTCAGGCTTAGGAATTCAGGAAGGGATTTGTTGGGGCTAGTCTCACTTGAGGTCCTTCACGCAAATGCAGTTAGTGGCCAGCAGGGCTGCAGTCATCTGAAAGCTCCACTGTGCTAGACACCTGAGAAGGACAGTGGCATGTTGATGCTGGATATCAGGTGGAGCTCATTTGGGCTGTTGACAGGAGGTCCTAATAGTGCTTCTCTAGCATGGTATTCTCAGCATAGTGGGACATCTGATTATGGCACCTGGCTTTCCCAAAAGTAAGCCAGCTGAAAGATAAATGACGTTTTCTGAACTAACTTCAGAAAGTATTACAACTGAGCTTCGAAACTCAGCCGAGGCTTAAGGGATATTTTTAATAGTTATGTGCTGTATGTAATGAAATGAAAGTCTCTCCTACCTATATTAAAAGAGTGAAGTACAAATAATAGATGTAGGAGAATACCCCTTATATTTAAAGAGGGAACATATATATGCATATATCTCTAAATGCAAAAATTATCTCCTGAACTGTACAGGAGAAGTTAATAACAATTGATGTCTTTGGGAAGTGGATTGGATGACAGAGACAAGTCTAGAAACATGATGGTACTCTGATACCTTTTACACGGTTTGAATACTCTACCTTTTCCAAAAAACAATGAAAAGGTAAAATAAAAAATTGTGTAAAGTGCAAATAAGTACACAAACAAAAGTATATTAGCCTGTGTTAGATGCAAAATCATGTTTGATATGCTGTGTTTTGAAAGAGCATTTTTTAAGCAAGGCATATTAAAAGTCACAGTATAGTATACATGGAGTGAAATGCACATCTATTAAGTGCGACAGTGTGATGAATATTAGCCTATGTACACAACCATAAAACCACTACTTAGATTAAGATATAGATCATTTGTCTCACCTCTGAAGTTTATGCTCCTTCCCAGGCCATTGCTTCTCCCTTTTCCTGTGCTGCTGAGGCACTCACGGTTTTAATTTATTTCACTCTATAGACTTTATCTATATAGATAAACTATGATTTAGAAATTTGTACAAATGGACTCATACAGTAATATGACTTCTTATACTCAGCATAATATTCTTGAGATTAATCCACATTATTGTGTATATCATTAGTTTGTTTCTTTCTATTGCTGAGTAGAACTATATTTGTTTAAACATTCTGTTTTTAAGCCATTCTCCTGTTGGTGGTTAGAATAATTTCGAAGTTGTTAACATTATGACTAGTGTTGTTAAAAATATTGTTATTCAATTGTATGTGTACCTATGTTTTCAATTCTTTTGGGAAAGTACAAAAAAGTGGAATTGGTGTATTAGATGTGTACATGTTTATAACTCTATAAGCAAATTCCAAATCATTTTCAAAAGAGTTACATCATGCTACTAATTACAAATACTATACAAAAATTCTAATGAAGAGTAATTTTTGGAGTCATTATAATTTGAGAAAATTTTTTGACCTTTCTGACACCAAATTCTCATTATTTGTGTAATAGAATTAACAATACATAAAGAATGCATGCACTTGAAGAATGATACATAAAGAATTTCACTAAACATGTTTCTTTTCTCTGTTCTTTTTTTCCTTCCACTGAGTAAAAATAGTTCCCAAATTAGATATGTCTTACTTATGTATTTCTCTAGGTGAAAATGATTAAGTGACTTAAAAACAGATAAACATTTGAGTCATTAAGAGTCATGTGATGAGCTTGTTGAGTACATCTAGGTTGCTGGGAATCACAGATCAGTTATAAGGCACTGAGGCAGACCAAATAATCTCAGGCAAATAGCATCCTGTCCACAATTTCTGATACAAAGTTTCAGAATATAAAGATTTACGATTTCATTGAAATAATTGAATGACATTTGGACCTACATCTGAGTTTGTAATTAGAAAACTTTCAAAGCTGTTAAAAATAAGGATTGCAAATATTTAGGAATAGTAGAAAAAGCCTTGCTTTCTTACTTGACATAGAGGAGCTCTATTATAATATTACTTCTAAAAGTTTACAGAAATTTTTTTTAAAGATCATGCTCATTTACGTGCATTCATCAAAAATTAGGCTGCACCCAGTACACAAATTGAGTATGAAGAGACATGACATTATTGATTTTCAACTCCCTCTGTATTTAGGAGTATCATTTTTAATAACAGGTATAAAATTAATCAATCTACTGTATGAGCTATTGGAGGAAAAAACACTGAAATTTTTGACTTTTAAAACCAACCTTAAATAATTGATTTCGATAAGATTTAGGCTGCTATTAAAATTTAAAATGAAAATAAAGGAATTTTCTTTTTTTTTTTTTTTTTTTGCCTCCCAGCTGAACATGTACTTATAAAACAGAACCAAATCTAAGTCAGGAGAAAATTTTCTTAATTAGTACATTGAGTTTGGATTTGATGCTTTTATCCTTCAAATTTTATAATACTAATTCTGAAATAACAAGTTTTTACTGTATGTTGTAATTTAGAAAGATTTTTCATGTCTTTGTAATATTTCTATTTATTATTGAAAAAAGTTACAAGCTCAGTTTTTGAAATGAGGGATATTGAAAGACAAGGTTGTAGGGACAGGTCTCACTATGTATCACATGTCTCCAGGAATCTCCCTTGTTCAGCAACATCCCTGACAATTGCTAACATTTTCTCTAGTTATTTAGAAAGCAAAACTTGTGGTGGGGTTTAGGAGGAAAGTATAATTGTTGAAATATTGTTCAAGCAGTAGACACGAAAACTATGCTAACATATGCTCTGGCATATGATAGTCAATTAATATGTATCTGTTGGAAGAAGGAAGGAAGGAAGGAAATAAGGAAGGAAGGAAATGAAGGAAAGAAGGTGTTGCAGGAAGTCAGGGACCCTGAACGTAGGTACCTGCTGAAGTGGTGACAGAAGAACATAAATTGTGAAGATTTCATGGACATTTATCACTTCCCCAATCAATACTCTTATAATTTCCTATGCTTGTCTTTACTTTAATCTCTTAATCCCGTCATCTTCGTAAGCTGAGAATGTATGTTGCCTAAGGTCCCTGTGATGATTGCATTAACTGCATAAATTTTTCCTAGAGCATGTGTGTTTGAACAATATGAAATCTGGGCACCTTGAAAAAAGAACAGGATAACAGCAATGTTCAGGGAACAAGGGAGATAACCATTAGGTCTGACTGCCTGGGAGCCAGGCAGGACAGAGCCATATTTCTCTCATTGCCGAAAATGGATAAGAGAAATATCACTGAATTCTTTCCCCAGTGAGGAATATTAATAATCAACAGCCCTGGGAAAAGAATGCTTTCCCAGAGGGGCCCTCTAAAATGGCCGCTCTGGGGATGTCTGCCTTATGCAGTTGTAGATAAGGGATGTAACACGCCCTGGCCTCCTGCAGCACCCCCAGGCTTGCTAGGATTAGGAAATTTCAGCCTGGCGAATTCTAGTCAGACCAATTCTCTGCTCTTGAATCCTGTTAAGATGTTTATCAATGACAATGCATGCACAGTGGGAGATGGAACTTCATTAGTAATTCTAGTTTCACCCTGACCCTGTGATCTTGCCCTGACCTTCTGCCTTGTGATCTTTTGTTGCCCTTGAAGCACGTGATCTCTGTGACCCACACCCTATTCATACACTCCCTCCTCTTTGAAAATTGCTAATAAAAACTTGCTGGTCTTACGGCTCAGGGGGCATCATGGAACTTGCTGACATATGATGTCTCTCCCGGACACCCAGCTTTAAAATGTTTCTCTTTTGTACTCTTTCCCTTTATTTCTCAGACTGGCCAACACTTAGGGAAAATAGAAAAGAACCCACGTTGAAATATTGGGGGCTGTTTCCCCCGAAAGAAGGAAGGAAGGAAATAAGGAAGGAAGGAAATAAGGAAGGAAGGAAGGAAGAAGGAAGGAAATAAGGAAGGAAGGGAGGGAAGAAGGAAGGAAATAAGGAAGGAAGGGAGGGAAGAAGGAAGGAAGGAAGGAAGGAATCCAGAGAAGAAGGGAAGAAAAGAAGAAGGGAAGAAAAAAGGCTTGTTTTGAATTAAAAATAATTTTTCATTTCAACATGAAAAAATAAGTTTAAGTCAAGATTCAGGAACTTTTTCCCTCCTTATGACTTATTGTTACCTTAAGAATCTTCTGGATTCAAAATAAATTTCTTGTAAATCAAGTTCTTATAAAACACAGAACCAAAAATATTGGCACTATTTTTATAAGCTTAAAAAAGACTTCCAAGCGTGACACAAAGGTAGAGACCAAAAAGGAGAGCATCAACAAACTGTGTCCATAAATTGCTAGTCTTAATATTAAAAAAACATAAAAACTTCAGAAATAATTAAAATTATACAAAAGAAATGAAGTAAATTTCAGAAAAAATAAAAAATAACATTAAACATAGAAATTATACTTAAAGAACTACAAATTAAAACAATAATGAAATATCATTTGTCTTACAGTTTTCAAGTGTAGTATTTTAGGGATTATCTATCTTATGCTGCAGATAGAAATATAAATTAATACAATCTTCCTGGAATGCAACTTGGCAATATCTATCACAATTTTAAATGGACTTATTTTTTGATTCAAGAAGGACATACATATGCCCAAAGTATATTTTCACTATGGGATTATAGGTAATGGCAAAAAATTGGAAATAACCAAAATGTCTACTTATACGGCTTAATTAAACAAATATGCCAAAACATATAAGGGAATATTATGCTCATTGTATTGTATTTTTTTACTTTTGAAATTTATATATGAACTAAAAATTGTACAATAAAAAAAATCTTTGTCATTAACCTAGTTGAACTATTTTGGTCCTTTTCACAAAGGTAGTTGTGTACTGAAGATAATATACAAATAATATGTTTCAATTAATTATCATATTTTAACACGCGTTTCTTGAAATTTAATGACATGGATTGCATCGTCTCTCAAGAATATGTACTATTGCACAACTTGTAGATATAGACAGATTTCTCATCTGTCAATAAATTCTGCACAGTTCTGCTCAGCTGATTTATTTTCCTTTATAATAATATTGAAAGCATGCATATATTTAGATGATAATCAATTTCTAATGCAAACATATTAAGTTTGTGTGATGAAAAAAGTAAAATATTCACACATTGCATATGAATTTTCCCTTTATAATTTGAAATATTCCATCCTATGAAACTATAATCACCACATCATCCAGTTGCATTACTAAGTATATATTAAAAGCAGTTTGTTTACAATATATAGGCATTTAAAACTTAATGTGTATTTAATTAATTAAAATAAATACTATGTGAAAATATTTGAATATTCAACTTTAAACTTTAATGCCTAACCCATAATTATAAAAATATGGCCTTATTATGTACTGAATGGTTCTCTTTTGAGACAATTTTTAAAAGTATGAACAAATACAATGCAATTTCACAAATGAAGGTTCTAAAACTTTATAATGTTTTAAAATTTATATGTTGCAAGTTTGTGTAAAATTGTATTTAGAAACTACATAGTTTAGATTAAAAGACAAAGAAGTTGGGAGACTGAAATAAGATTATCGATATATCAATATAGAGAAATTTAGATTCAGATTCATATTTCCTTGTAATTTTTAAGTCTCAATCACTGAGTTGGTTTGGGAAACAAACACGTTGAAACTTGAATAATTTGAATAGTTCAGGCAAAAGCTTTCTTCTAATTCAGTTACCCATATAAAAGAATTGCTTTTGTACAACTGGCTTGAAAAAATAAAATTGTTAAAAATATTCTTACTTAAACATTGACAACACCCTTACATAATGTACAGCTAATATCTACATAATGGGATAAAGCTAGTTAGGTTGGAAATGGAAAGCTGCATAGAATTAGCTTATTTTAATGATATAATTTAACCTTATAAAATATTTAGTTTTTTAATTCTCAAATACAGTGAGGAGTATGGCATAAACATGATAGCAGCTAAATTCACTGATTGTTGTTCACCAAAACTGCTGTGTTGATATGTTTCATTGCCTCCTTGTTTATTTCCTGTTGAGACCACTTTAAATAATAAAAAAGTGTGTATGTTATCCTACCTTATTTCTAACTAAGAAATAAGAAGAGAATCACAGAAAAACAGATTCTTTATTTTCCCTTTCTAAATTGTCTTCCCTATGTTACTTGGATAAGACATATATATATAGCTCTCTATACTTCTTAAAATGACCTTTAGAAATTTCATATGAATAATCATAGTTCCCCCGCTATATCTGATTTAGTTCCAGTAGAATATTATTATTCAAACCAGTACTGCTGAGCAGTAACTAGAAATTAAGAATACATTAAGTTTTTGAAACAGTGCATCGTTCAGGAATCTACCCTATTAGATGTAATACCCAGATAATAAATATATACATTAATTTAGGAAGACAGAAATTCTTCAGTTGGCCTACTTTATCTATTATATTGTAGTGGCAAACATTGTTTTAATCAGATAAAAGATTGCAAAGAATATGTTATCATATTTCATACTGAAATTATTATTCTTTCTCAGAGAATTGGATATATTCAATTTCTAGCTACAGCACAATCACAGCATTCTAGTCTGAAAGCCTTTTTAAATGGCTTACATGTGTAGTGATGTTTATCTTCTCCTATGGCACATACAGTACTCTTTCCAAGTAAAATGTGCAAATGTAGATCAGTCAAAAAAATTTATTTAGCCAAAAAAATAGTAACAGCAACTTTATTTGGTAAGTAGGAATAAAATGATCATAATCTATTGTTTCTAGCTAAATTTGACAGTATTTTATCTTTTGGATAAAACTAATTCAGTAATTCAATATATTACTTTAATATATACATTAAATCTTATTTTTAATTTACTAGTTGAAAACAGCTTCTTGAATGCTTTGACTGAGAAGAGGGAGGTTAATATTGAACAGAATTCTTTCACTGTCCCCTTAACTGTTAAGAGTGGCTCCAGGAATGATGCATCAGTCTGCTGCAGACAGACCTCTCTTGTCGTCTAAACACAACCACAGGCTTTTCTGGATGTCAAGGCCCAGCTTTAATAACTAGTGCTTATTTAATCGAGACAAATGAAGCTCTCTAAATGATTGGCAGCTTAAAGTCTGACAGATCTGTCGGCTGTTATCTTTCAAATGAGAGTGAAATTGAGCAGCTTAACACTGTGCAGAGGGTGGCTACAGCAGAGCATTGAGGCCATAAATATACATCTTTAAATGGGTACAATATATCTATTTTACCCAATCTCATATGGGAAACAGATTTTACATGATTTAACCGGTTCTATTCTTTTGAAAAAATGTGATTAGCTAATGTGGTTTAATATCTGGAAAACTCCACGAATGTATTTTACCAATAAATTGAATGTAGCTTGTAACTTGCCTTTTTCCTCTTTTGGCTAATATGTTTGGTACAATTAAAGAAATAAATAAGGGAGAATAAAAGGCCCCCTCTAGTCCTGTTTCTACATTTAATTTATATTTTATCCTTACATTGTGAACAATTGATGCCATTTTTTTATGTCTTGTGTTTTTGACATGAGAATCCAGTGTTTTAAATTATATTAGTGTGGTAATTGGCTTTTAACAACACAGCAGCTTTTGGACGTTCTTCTTTAAAAACTGATTTCATTTAGGAGATGTATTTTCATGTCACCAAAAATGAATGTTCAGACATGTGCATACTTTCAGTTACAACAACCATTTATTAAACCCCAAGCAGTGTGCTGTGCATTGTATAAATATGTATTTGTAAAATGATGTATATTTTTAATTTTTACAATGGCTCTTTGAGGTGTGTGTTATTTTCTCCTGTGCAAGTTAACTAATACACCAAAGGTCACAGAGCAAATAAGAGAATTGTATTTGACTTCAACATTCTTTTTCTTAATCATACATTTTTTCCTTAATGTAATAACTTAAATGAGAAGGGATATTATATACTCTTCAGTCAATTTTTAGAAATAGCCAGATTACTTCAATTTTATGGCATACATTCACATGACATTATCATGGAAAAAAATTATCAATAGCATTCAAAAAAGTGAATCTAATATGTATTAAATGAATTTCCAAGCATTGGAAATCAAATTGCTTATGTAGGACTGATATTAACTACTTGATTATATAATAGGGCTACTCAAAAAATCTGCTGAAAAATTTTACAATATTATTATTCATGATCATGTATACATGTGTGTGTTATGCTTGTTTAACCTGTTAGTCTTTAATAATCAAAGTAATTAAAATAAGTGAAAATATCAGAAGTTAGGAGACACAATAAGTAAACCAGTAGATTCATGTGGTTATGGTAAAATTATGGGAAGACCATTATGGATTGATCTAGGTGATACCGGATGTAAAACTAGTTTAACCAGATTGCGTAGACAATGATCAAAGTTAGAAACCAAATGGTTGGCATAGTCATGGGGCTGCCAGTTATGGCTTATTATAGGGAGGGCTGGAACTGCACATGTCCAGAAGTGATTCCAGGTATTGAGGTGTGCAACAGGCTAGCACTGCACATGCACGGCAGTAGCTGAGATCAGAGGACTAGGTTCCTGGTATATGAAGTAGCAGTCAGGCACAAAGCCAGTGAACTTTAATTGTCCCAGAAAAAAATCCATTTTGAAATTCTCTATTTTACAAGGAAATGAGATGTCTAGAATCTCTATTTCTCTTTCATTAAAATTTGTTGATTAGGTTTTAGCTAACTTAGTTATACTTTCACTAAATAAATTTCTTTCTTTTATCTATCTTGAAAAAGTTAACTCCATGCTTCAAAATTTAGCTTCAAGTGTCTTACTCTTACTGCTCTTTGAAGTTCACATTCCTTGAAGACTCAAACTATTTCATTTTCTATTAGGAAGCGCAGCCCTTCTTGCCTGGGCTGGCAAGAAGACAACAGCCCAGGAGGAACTAAAGTTGCATTTCCCTGTTAAACTCTATTCCCAAGTATCAGAATCTTCTCTGATTTGGGCCTGGTTGCACATCCAAAGTTGAGAAAAGTATTTTTGAACACTTCACATCATGGAGTATGCTGGATGAATAAGGAATCCAATATCTTCTGCAAACATGCTTGTGTCATAGACTACACAGGCTCCATTTCCATAAAGTCCCCATATAAGGGAAATTGCTCTCCTCATTTTGGAAGGAAACATATTTTTTCTAATATTCCTTTCTCCCAGCACCTTCTGTTGATTGATCTTTTGTAGTTCTACCCAGCATATTAAACTCCTATTAACTTGTATTTGTTTTCCAGGGAAATTAATGCCTCATTTAATGATCTTTAATTAAATTTATACAGATTAGGTATTGAATTTTTATATCATCAATAATTCCAAACCCAAATAATTATTTCCAAACTGTCACCCTTTAAGTGTGTTCTATTACTCGGTCTCCTCTTCTGACACCAACCCTAGTTGTACCAGACTCTGATCTCTCTGGGTCCTCTCTTCTTACTGAGCCCTGTGTTTGCTCGGGGCTTAGATTATTTCTGAGGCATACAGCACAAGAAGGTAAACAGTTGCATTTGACTAAATTGGCAAATAACACCATCAAAAGGCCAACTTCAAATGACTAGGACATGAATTGGCTAATATTTACATGTACGATTTACTGGCTTTCGATATTATGAATTTGGTGGGAATTCTTTTTTTTTTTTGAGACGGAGTTTTGCTCTTGTTGCCCAGGCTGGAGTGCAATGGTGCAATCTTGGCTCACTGCAACCTCTGCCTCTCGGGTTCAAGTGATTCTCCTGCCTCAGCTTCCTGAGTAGCTGGGATTACCCGCCACTACATCTGGCTAATTTTGTATTTTTAGTACAGACGGGTTTCTCCATGTTGGTCAGGTTGGTCTCAAACTCCCGACCTCAGGCCTTGGCCTGCCAAAGTGCTGGGACTACAGGCGTGAGCCACTGGGCCCGGCCAGTCTGAAGAAAAAAAGATTTTAATCATAATTTAGCAAAGATATGTTGTTTCCCCCAATTTATAAGGAGGATGTATACTTTTTCATATGAAATAATACAAATATTTACCTCATATAATTTTATCATCAATTTAACAAGCAATAAGTCTTTCTTAAAAGTGTTGAAAAAGTGAATTTTTGGGTGAATGAAAAACAAAATTGTTGAAAATGATAAATAACATTAAATAATATTGTTTGTCATCATTGTAAATTATTATTTTTAAATATTTTAATATAAATATAAAATGCAGTTCAGGTGATTAACTTCATCTATATTACTAGTAATTTAACTAGATTTGGGGGCTGGATATTCTGTGAAGGCAATCATAATAGTCTTTCTCGTGCAGTATCAATAATGCTGACTATCAAGCTAACTATGTACTAGGCCCTCAAATATATTTTAGATAAATATCTAGACGATATATTTTTAACTGCTCTTTTAATGCATTGTCCTCAAATATTAAATACTTCACATGAAATTCTAAAAGTGATTGGACATTAAACCCTTAAAAATTAACATATTTGAGAGATGATATTAGCCATTAATACTATGAATCCATACAATTAGATAAAGAGCATTAGTAAAAGTATACCACCATATATTTTAAATCAACTTTTAATAAATGTTTAAATTAATTTTTTAACTTCGAGATTTACAGAAAAATTGCAAAGAGTACAATCAGTACATTTTCCCATTATTAAAATCTTATATTAGTATGATACATTTATCACAATTAATAAACCAATATTAATACATTTGTATTCACTGAAGTCCATGCTTCATTTAGATTTCCTTAGTTTTTCTTAATGTCCTTTTCTCTTCAAGCATCCCATCCAAGATACAACATGGCATTCAATCATCAGGCCTCTCTAGGCTTTCCTTATTCTTGTTTTTAATAACTGAAAGTTGTGAGAAACACTGTTTATGCATTTTGTACAATGTCCCACAATTGGGATTTTTCTAATTTTTTTTATGATTACACTGATGTTAGGAATTTTGAGGAGGGCAAGTCATAGAGGAAAAGAGCCATTTTAATTAACTCATATCAAGCGTAGACACTATCAACATAAATTATCACTGCTTATATTGACCTTGATCACCTCGCTATAATACTGTTTGTAAGATTTCACCACAGTAAAATTATTCTTTATTTTTTCTCCCTTTCCATAATGTATTCTTTTGAAGAAAGTTACTACAGGTGGTTTTCAGTATTCATGGGTTCTGTATTTACAGATTCAAACAACTGTAGATCACACATATATTTTTTAAAAACAATGCACAATAAAAATAACAATACAAGAATTAAAAAGAATACAATTAAAAATACAGTATAAATATTCACATAGCATTTATGTATTTAGATTGCATTTGTATTGTAAATCATCTAGAGTTGATTTAAAGTATATGAGAGAAAGTGGATGTGTGTAGGCTATATGCAAATACTATGACATTTTATACAAGAAACTTGACTACCCACTGATTTTGGTGTGGGGCAGTTGTCTTCAAGTCAATCTCCCAGGATACTGAGGGATGACTATATGTGCAACCCACACTAAAGGAGTTGGGAGTTATGCCTCCTCTGGGAGTTATGCCTCCTCTTTGTTAGAGCAGAGTATGTACGTATTTATTTAGGACTCTGTTTCAAGAGTGATTTGTCTCTTCCACCCATTTATTTATTTAATCATTTATCTGTATCATTCTGGACTCATGGATATTTATTTGACACATTGAGTTATAATGCAATTCTACTTTATTGTTGTAGTTGATCCAATTGTTCTTGCTTTGGTTATTGGGAGTTCTTTCTTTTAACTTCCGTATGCTTTTTGGCATATCTCCATCATTTTGTGTAGGTGGGTTTTTGTTTTAGCAGTTGTTTGTTCATTTGGTACTTCCTTACTTTCTGGAACAACTAGGTACTCCAAAACCATCTTTTGTATTTCCTGCCCCAATCTTAAATCTAGCCATTTCTCCAAGGAGCCCTAATTCTTTTCATTAAAAAATAGAATTTGAAACCAAGGTCCAGCTGCAAGTTTGCATTACTTACTTATTAGTTACAGGAGGTTTCTTGCCAATTCTTGGGGTTTTTTATATAGACAACTATGCTATTTGTGAACAAGACAGGTTTTCTTTCTTTTCAGTGTGTGCACTTTTTATCTCCTTTTGTGTGTTTGTGGTAAAGCCTTGCTAGGCCTTCCAATAAAATACTGAATAGAAGTAGTGAGAAAGATGACATCCTCCCAGTTTGCGTGGAAAAGTATCTGGTTTCTCACTGTTCTCAAGTTATTCTACACTCATACTCCAAAAATTTGTCAAAACTACCATGTAAAGTTTTATTTTTAATATTTTTTTTAACCAGTTTATGCCAAGTAGCCTTTGCTCTAAGAAAATCTTGGTTCTCACTCTTTTGATTTGCCTGTCTCTCCAGATTTTGGGGTAGCAGATTGTACAGAAGCCTCAGTTCCATAACTCTGTAAATGTGCTCCAAATGTGTTGCAGCTTCTGGGGAGTGAGTGAGATGTTGTTGTGCAATAGTGGGAAATGTTTTCATTTTTATTATAGACCCTTTTGTATTATCAAATATACAATCATGTATTTCTGAACTTTAACTTGGGAAAGGTCTAAATTCAATTGTTGAGTTGTAGTACATTCTACTAAGTTTATGTTTCTTTGACATCCATTTTAGATGTAAGTTTGACTTTCTCATATCAGAAACAGGGATTATGCACCCTTGGAACACTTCCAGATCTCTACCTCCTACCAATTTCACAAAAATTTGATTCAAATATTTGCCTCATGGAACTGTTTCCTGGCAACCACTTCCCTATGGGACAGCAGATACAACCTAGTTGACTTGCCCCCTATTCCCACCCCCACCATATGGCCTGTGCAGTTATGCCACAGTGACACCCTCTCACAGCATGCCTGCGTGGAGCACCGACCTGCTTACTTTGAACCCGCCAATAAGAAGTTAATACAGAAAACCTGCTTGGGTAACACCGTGGACCCCAATAAAGGCTTTTACACTCAGGTCACTTGCCTTTGCTCTCTCTTGCTCCCCACTGTGGTTGAATTTGTGTGTTCCAGATGGCTCCCCACTTTCATTGGCTCTGTGAGGCATACCACCCTCTTCTCTGTGTAAGTAATAAAGCTGTTTCCATTACTTCCTGTGTTTTGTTGTCCTGCCTCCTCTGTGTCTCACTAGACCACATAAGACCACTCTGGAATCTAACTATCCTCCCAGTCAGGGCTTTCTTAGAGTGTGGCTATCTTGGTAGGAATAACTGCACACTGTCAGACAAGAACCACTGGAGTGTGTGCAAGTATAAACAAGCTTCCTGTAAGAGGAACACCTGGCCACAGGTCAGGCAATTAGGCATTAGGCCATCTGCCAGCATAAAGAAGTATCCTCTGAGGCACACACTATAAACATTCATGACCACCTCCACTGAAGCCCTGTAGAGGCAGGGCTAGAGTTCACAGTCACTCTCCAGAGTGACCTCAAGATCAAATTGGAAAGAAATCTCAACACTAGGTAAAAGGGACATAGGAAAACATACATATTTCCTGGCAGCAAGAACCAAAAATATTCCACTGTTTTATTAAATAACCAAAAAGTTGCTTCAATGTGAAATATTACATGTTATTTTCCTTCTGTGAAAAATTTACACCAAGGCATGTTTTAGCCTTTTACCTTTTATATGTCCATTATTTATTATCAATAAATAAATTCAAATATATTTGTAAAAATCAATTTTATTCTTCAGCTAGTTAAACAGAGTCTATCCATTGTGGTGGAGGCATAGATTTTATTACAGGTGCTTAAAAACATTCTGGAAGTGAAATCATGCTACATGAAAGATTAATGATTAGACCTCAGAAGTATATTTTTTAAGAACACCCATTACAAAGATTTATGCAGAAATGGAGGTGGTGATCCTCAATGTCTGCCACAACTCTTCTTAATAAGAATTTCCAGGAACTGTCTGTTCCCAACTATTCTAAATAGAACAATTGCAGCAAGCATACATTTTACCCTTTCATATTTTCAGGCATTTTGGGTTTATCTCTTCTCTACATTTGGAATTTCCAATTTGGCAACCCATTCTCTTTGCTCCTTGGAACTTAAAGTAATGATCATTAAAAAGAATAGCTTGCCTTCCTTGTTTGAAAACAATGTTTTGAATGAAGAAGTATTAAATTGAGACTAGTTTGGTCTTTCCACTCAAGACCTCCTCTTTGTAAATAAAAGGTCCTCCTCTTTGTAATACAAAATGTAGCCTGAAGTTTATATTTATTGTCATTCATTTTTTTCCCTATGAGCTTTCTTTTCAGCAAGTTTGAAAAGAGAATTGTGTCCTTTACTTCCAAACAGCATAAGCTCCCTGTAATGTTGACATCTGCATTCAGTTTCTTGCCAAGCATTCTAAGGTAACATTTGTAAAAAGTCTTTCTGGAGATATGGTGAACTAGTTAGATAGTACAGGATGGCTGGAGATCTCTGCCTCTCATTATATATCTTTGAATATAATATCACTTAGTTTAGTTATTATTTTTCATGATAGATTTTGTGGTGAATTGTCACCCTTAATATTCATTTTTGTTGTTGAATGTCTCTAAATGAATTAGATAGTAAGAATCAGACAGTCTGACTCCAGAAAAGTAGAAAGCTTTTATAAAAGGATTTCTATTTACTGCAAGGATTTCTATTCAGTGCATGATGGCCAGTTAAGAAAATATACTTAACAAGAATAATAGCATATAAGGTTAATAATATATTGCACTAGATATATGTATTTCATACAAATAGTTTTTGTTAATATTAATTTGTATAATACAAAAAAATGCACATCTAATGCCTGATTTATAGATTAGCTAAAAGGAAGAATATGAAAACAGTATTTTGTGAGGGCTATTTTGTCAGAAAATGTAGATGTTTTCAAATTCCCAGCTTTTAAAGATCAACCATGTGGATTAATATTATCCTTTCAGATGTTAATTGACATTTTTCATTTGGATGAGAAGGGACTGAGCATCATTGTATTAACTAAAGTAGAAATATCAGAAAGTTTAGAAATCTGTTTCTAATTAATATATATTGTGCTTGAGTCTTCATGTGTATTCCTTGTAGCTTCACACACAACGCTAATCATTGCCTCAAATAACACTTCTTTTATGCTATGAATCTACCAGTACCATAAAGACACTTAGAAAATGTTTATTTTAAAAAGTTGCTGGATTCCTAGAAAAGACATACTTAATGATCTGGGAAAATACATAATAAACTCAAGGAAAAGCAAATGCACTCTAAGGTTGAATCAGTATGATATTGTATTGTATACACCATATCAATATTTATGTGAGAGAGCTAAACTATCCTATGTGGCAAAATTCCATTAATAATTATTACCTCTGTGTTTTGTTACAGAAAACAGCTTGAAAATTCACTGAAGCCCTGAACTGATACTCTTTGTAATATATTAGGACTATGAAAATTAACTATAATATTTTGTAATGTTCTGTATGAAGTAAATATCCTAAATATTTTCCTATACCCTTGATCGACTGTCTTCACCTCCTTCCTGGATAAGTATATTAGCCACTGTTTGCCAGAGAAAAAGAACCAATAGAATGTGTATACATGTAAAAAGAGATTTGTTTTTTAAAATTGGCTCACATAAGTACAGAGGTTGGCAAGTCTGAAATCTTCAGGGTAGGCCAGCAGGTTGGTGACCCAGGAAGGAACTGATGCTACAGTTCAAGTCTGCTGGTCCTCAGGCTGGAGATCCAGGAAGGGCCAATATTCCAGTTGATGTCCACAGGCAGACTGCCACACAATTCCTTATTGCTCAGAGAGGTTGGTCTTTTGTTCTACTCAGGCCCACAACTGATTGGATGAGGCCCATGCATATTATGGAGGGCAACTTGCTTTACACAAAGTCCATCAATTTAAATGTAAATTTCTTCCAAAAACATGCTCACAGAAACATCTCCAATGATAGTTGACCAAACGTCTGGGCTCTGTCGCCCAGCCAAGTTGACATAAAAAAATTCCTTACAAGTACATTTACATATTTTCTTTGTGAGTAATGAAAAATGAGTAAAGCAACCAGTGTATTCACTAATTGCAAAAAAAAAAGAAAGAGGGGAAATAGAAACAAAATTCTATTACATATTATTCTTTTTATTCCAATTTTCAGAACAGTTGATGCAACATAACGTAGACCCAGCTTTTCACTCATTTTACACAAGATGGCTTGCAAGTTCTTCAAAAAACATATTAGCATGAATAAAGGATTAGCTAAGCTCTACTTATGTAATAAAGAGCAATTATTGTTTAGGTTTTAATGAAACCACTTACCTAAGTTGCTTTATCACACAAAGTAAAATTCTAACTTCTCTTCCTATGTAAACCTTGTAGTGCCATGCTTGTTTAGTCTAGAAATGTTTATGGTAGAATTTTGTGGGATCATTTCTCAAACATTACTTTGGCAAGAAAGAGAAACAACTTGGGTATATATGCAGGGTCTGAATATTAATTCATTCTAACAGATTTGTAATGATATTACTCAGGGATGGTGACAACTAAAGTAAAGTTGAAAATTTTAGTTGAATATACTTATGGAAAGCTGTAAATATCTAAGTTCCTCTAAACATTTCCCTCTTCCTGCTTATATTGGACTGAGTGTTTATTAGAAGCCTTGGTACTGTAATCATTTAAATAATAAAAATAAATAGCTAAATGTAGCATTTGCTGAAAGTACACTAGAAGCTCTATTAAACATTATCAATGACATTTAATAATATAAAGACAATGTAGGTCCTGATGTAAGACGGGGCAATCTGGATGACTAGCCCATTACTTAAATGGGGTATTTTTAAGGGATAATAAAATATTTTACCTGCATAGCTAGGAAAGAAGAGGGAAGGCATAGAAAGAGGAAGCCATCCTTTGATGGTAGTACCTAGTGAAAGAAATGTATGAGGAATTTACAAATTGTGTGTTGGGTAAGTTTTGGAGAGATCCTCACCTTTTTGAACTATTGTGTCATGGTTTAGTAACAGTAGAGGGCACAGAACTTTGGGAACGATGGTATTGAAATACACATTTATTGATTTTGCCCTGTAGCCATCCTGCATGCAATTCCCTGAATCCGTAAATATAGGACGACTTTCTCTTTTCATGTAATAGAGAAAACTAAAACTAAATGGTGTTATATGGGGCTTGAACCATAAACAAATTTGGTCCCAGCAGTTGTTTCACTTCTCCTGTCCAATAGATGATTGAACAGTTGAACAATTTCTTGTTCAATAAAGTTAGAAAACAGATGATGAATTTTTTTATTTTGAGTTATTAGTCTAGCCACTAGGATATCCTTTAAATTACTAAATAACTGGCAACCTCTAAAAAGTAGTGAAGAGAATAGAGAATTTATCGCATCGAGCAATATTTCCATCTTAACTGTTGAAGCCCTACTTTACCAATCACAGGATGGGCAACCTTTGGGAATTTATATAATTTAACTTAACTTCAACTTTCTTTCTATAAAATGTATTTCATAACACCTGATTTTAGAGTTGCTATTAAGTTTAAATTAGGTAAGTGTACAAAATGTTGCTTTGTATATAGTCTTCAGACAATTAACAATGTTTATTGAGACCCTTTGTTCCAGGAAGTGGACATTTGGCAGTAAACAAAATAGTCAAATTGCCTGTTCTCATGGGGCTTTCATTTTATTGAGTGAGGGGAGAGATAAAAGTAATTAAATGTGTAATCAACCCACAGACAGAAAGCACAGCGGACAAAAATAAAGCAGGGTAATGGCAATAGGCACAACTGTCTTCAAAAGGTTTGCATGTGTTTGTGGGTAGTTGATTCTATTTTTTTTTTTGTTGTGATAAGGCATCAAGACCCCAAGATGAGGACAGTGAATCACATATTCAATAATCAACAGTGGTGCCATGTGTCCAGCATATATGCAGAGTAAAAGGAGAGACTAGATGAGGTCAGAGAGCTATCAAGTGATCAGAGTATGCCTAGCCTCGTAGGCCACTCTCAGGAACATGGATTCACGCTGAGTACCATGGGCAGCCACTGGCAGCGCTTTTGAATAGAGAAAAGACATGATTTGATACACATTTAAAAAGAATCCCTCTGAAAGCTCTGCTGAGAATAGGTTGAAGGTAAGAGTGGGCAGGAATACTCCTTAAGTGTTGGCTCTTATTATTGTATCCCCATCACTATTTTTAAAAACTATACATTCATCACACGTTTCTTTTATGTAATGTGAATAAAGTTGAATGGCACTGTATAAAATGTCATCACATGAAAAGTGAAGTTAATTTTATTTGTTAATTTAGCGGACTCTATTTGTTTATAATTTTACCTGTCATAAAACTTCTAGTTTTGGTGGTAGCTACAGCAAAAGTAGCCAAAACCGTGGTAGAAGTAACAACAATATTTCTATGTAATTTTTTATATTTTTCTGTCAATGTTTCCATCGATTTCTTATTTCCTTCAGCAGATGAGCTAGATAAAAGGAGTTCTCAACAAGTCATAGTTCTAATTTCACCTATTGTGAATCACCAGAAATCATACTTCTGTCTTGTTTTCTCTGCCATTAACTGTATCCTCACAACACAAATACTTTTTTATGTCTTTAGACCACTGGGAATTTACAAAGACATTAGTAATTTCATATGCAGCAACAATGACTCCTATTCAGACAAAATATATAGTCATCTATTTGTATTAGTATTAAAGTTTAAGATTTTAGATCTGAAACATATAATTTAGGTCCATTGGCAATACTCACAAAAGGTATGTACAATTATTTGTATGCTTATTTAGCTAAGGATCAATAAATGCTCAATGATACTTCAGTATAGACAGTCTTATCTGTGGCTTTCTAAAAACCATCTCCTGAGAGTTTGCACCACAAAATCAATATTCATGTCTGTCCTCATACTGGCTGATTTATGTTTTGATACAGATTGTACTCTATCATCTTAAATGCAGCCCATAAAGCAAGTAACCATCCATCAATGTACTAGTTAGTAGTGTTTGGAAAATTTACATTTAATTACTAACAAAAAGCTAGGTCAGAACAAAAAGAATTTGGTCTTTACCATTATATTTATGTAACCAATTAATAAAATTAATAGATTTAAAGGCTATTTGACTCATTTCCAGATGAGTGAATATACGGATGCTTACATTCTTTGATAAAATAGTAGAACATATTTGATGTCAAAGAAGCCAATATGGTTTTGATGTTCAAAAATGGTCTACTAATTGGATTCCTCTTGAGCTGCAATTTGTATACCATGATGTGTATATTGTTTTTGTGTATGGCATGGATTTACATGGTACATATGCTTGGATTTCTTCAATAATTTTAGGTAAATTTACACTGAGAAAGAAGTAAAAAACAATTTTGGAAACATATCATGAAGCTAATAAAGAAACTATATGAGGTTTTCTTTCTTGCATTTTTTCTTCCTTCCTTCTATTCTTCCTTCTCTCTTATATTTGTAGAAAGGCATAATGTTTTGCATAAATTCTCTATAACAAATATAGGATACAAGAATATAAGAGACAAAAGGACAATTATAGATGAAACCTTGTATTTAGAGATATTTTAAGACCCAAATTTTTTATATGATAAAACTGACGTTATATATCAGGTGCAACAAACAAAAACACATGGGTTATCTTGTTGAAGGGCCAGCAATGGTAACACTTCAACACACCATGCTTTAAGGTTGTTGCATTGTCTAACTGAATATGTCTCCCAGTAGAGAGAATTTGATTCTAAGAGCTAAGAAGGTAGCATTAGATTTACCTCTCTAAACAAAATTCCCTGTGATTTGCTTTTTATTCCTTGACAATCCTGAAGATATGAGTATATTAGAATGTATTTCATATGGGAAAGTAAATGAAAATAACTCAGAGCTAATTAGTAGCTAAGGGCCTGCAACTCTGAAATGAGGTTTCTAGCGAGTCAGCTTTATATCTCCTTTCCTATAATACACAGAGAAGGGAAATCAAACATTGAAAGACAAGTAGTTGAAAGAAAATAACAAGATCCTTTAATAGATACTGGCTTAAGTATTGCTACTTAAGTAAACAAATTAAAGACTTCTCAGAAAGAAAACATAACAAGGAAAATAAATGGCAAAGAAAATAAATTTTTCAAAATGTCTGCTTTTAAAGTAAATAGCTCTTTGCTAATACTCTCCTAAAAGTTAATTGACTTCCAGGTAAGTCTAGCCATTCATTTTATAAGTACAAATGATTTGAGTAAATGGAGATAAATAAAGTCTATCATAAAGGACTAATGCATCATCTAATTCCAATGAATTTTAAGTATTTAATATTCTTTAAAAATTAAAGTGCTTTCTGAAATAACGAAAATAATGAAATCACCAAATGCTTGAATATTTTATTACATATCTCTAGCCAAGTCATGTTATTTAAGCTACACAAAGTTTCTTTTTCATCAGGACATTAATCTAAACACCCTTGCCATTTAACGGCAACACAGAACATCAATGGACGCTCAAACCCTTTCCAATAGACTATCTTTACTTTCTCCTTTAAAACTTTATACTAAATATATTTCTCTCTCCTAAAGTACAATTTTACTGAAAGAACAACAACAACAAAAAGGAGTGAGGAACCCATACATAAAAGTAATGGAAGTAGGAATGTATATTTTCAACACCCTATCTTTAAGATGGCAACCTTTCATAAAAGGCTGAGTTTTTTTAGTTTTTAGGAGAATTCATCCTATGAAGCCAGCAAACCTTCATGCCACAGGGGAGAATGAGTGTAGCAGTTGGGGCTTCTCTTCTCAAAGGATCCCCAGAAAATATGATTGTGGATGAAAAGAACTAGGAAAAGAAGGCAGGAGCCAAACTTAGAATAATTACTTGAACAAATTTGGAAAGTTTGGACCTAGGGTTCATTGTAAGCCTTCATCCTGCATCTCTGTATTCTCAGGTGTAAAGCCTACACAGACTCTGCAAATAATCTGGGATTGTGCCTTTGCACCTTCTTACTCTGTATGTTATCACGAGAGAGAAATAGACAAATGCTGCTTTGAACCTTATCGATAAAAATGGGAAAACTCTATGTAATGAAAGAACACAGCAAAACGGTGATCATCTACAAGCCAAGGAGAGAGGCCTAAGGAGAAACTAAATCTGCCAACACCTTGCTCTTGGCCTTCTAGACCCCATAATCATGAGAAATTGTTTAAGCCAAAAAGTGAAAATAAAGAAAACCTATGGATGAGAGAAAGTTTAAAAATAAAAATTTGTATAGTACACACCCCCAGATCAAATCTTTCTCACTTTTTTATCCATGTGGTTCCAGACTTCCTAGCTACTTTGTTTGCAAACACTCTAACCAGAATCTTTGCTTAAATATCCCTTGCCTACTTACTCATCCAGTGGGAGCCAGCTCAGGCACAGCGTGAAAAGGTAGATGTGGAAACACATTCAGAACTAGATAAAAATCTTACGCCTGCAACTTGTATTAATAATGCCACTGTTTTATTTAGCTCTATATGACTAGTTCAAAATAATTCATCATTTTTTAAAAAGGTAAAAAGAAAAAGAATATGAGTTGGATATTCGACAAAGGGGAAGCAGGGATACCAGAAAGAAAAATATAATGGAGGATGGAGGCCAAGTGTATTAAGAGATTTAAATAGAATAACTTAGTATATTAAAAGACACAGACTTCTGTATTATTATTTTTTAAGGTTACGGAAGGCTTCGGAAATACATCTATAAAAATGATATAGGCTTTGAAAGTAAATTTAAAAAGAATGCTGAACAAATAATAACAATAGAAAAAACTTGGCACACAATCTGGGGCTAAATCAAATTTGATGTCAAATATTGAATAGGAAAGATAAATTATATATTTCTTGTGTTGTCACAATAGCAAGATTATATATTATTTATGCTACAAACAATATCATATTACTACTTATTTTAAAAAAGAAAGAAAGTAGTAGACTAAACCAGTATTATTGGTGGAAATTTCTGAGTCAGGAAGGTATTCCGCGAGAAAAAACACAAACATAGTAAGAGCTTACATGCTAAACGCTGCAATAATACTAAGCTGGAAAAATATAATAATACTTCCTGCAATAGTCTAAGCATCTAATCATATCTCATCTTTGTCTGAAAGGCTGTGACAGGCCTCCCACACAGAACCATGACATGGTATTCAAGGATATGCCAGGCACAATTGGAATATAGACAGGTTAAATAGTGAAAAGCCATGTCAAAAATTAAATTAATCTAGGAAGCAATGCCAGCTTTGGACCGAGCCCAAAGAAGTGCCGACCCTACTTGGACAACCATTTGTAAGGATGAAATCTCTTTACAACCTCCAGTCGCTATTGCCCAGTCTCTATTCAGATTTGTTCTTAAGCCCCAGGATTCTTAGTTAAAAGTTAGTCAAATATGTATGTGCCCAATTCAGGAGCAAACAGATTCATAAAGCAAGTTCTTAGAGACCTGCAAAGAGACTTAGACTCCCACACCATAATAGTGGGAGACTTTAACACTCCACTGTCAATATTAGGCAGATCAATGAGACAGAAGGTTAACAAGGATATTCAGGACTTGAACTCAGCTCTGGACCAAGCAGACCTAATAGACATCTACAGGACTCTCCACCCCAAATCAACAGAATATACATTCTTCTCAGCACCACATCATACGTATTCTAAAATTGACCACATAACTGGAGGTACAACACTCCTCAGCAAATGCAAAATAATGAAAATCATAACAAATAGACTCTGAGACCACAGTGCAATGAAGTTTAAACTTAGGATTAAGAAACTTGCTCAAAACCACACAACTACATGGAAACGGAAAAACCAGCTCCCAAATGACTACTGGGTAAATAAGGAAATTAAGGCAGAAATAAATAAGTTCTTTGAAACCAATGGGAACAAAGACACAATGTACCAGAATCTCTGGGACACAGCTAAAGCAGTGTTTAGAGGAAATTTTTTTTTTTTTTTTTTTGAGATGGAGTCTCGCTCTTTTGCCCAGGCTGGAGTGCAGTGGCACAATCTTGGCTCACTGCAAGCTCCGCCTCCCGGGTTCACGCCATTCTCCCCCATCAACCTCCCAAGTAATTGGGACTACAGGTGCCCGCAACCCCACCCGGCTAATTTTTTGATTTTTAGTAGAGATGAGGTTTCACCATGTTAGCCAGGATGGTCTCGATCTCCTGACCTCGTTATCCGCCCACCTCAGCCTCCCAAAGTGCTGGGATTACAGGCGTGAGCCACCGTGCCCAGCCTTGGAGGGAAATATGTAGCACTAAATGGCCACAGGAGAAAGGGGGAAAGACATAAATTCTACACCCTAACATCACAATTAAAAGAACTAGAGAAGCACGAGCAAACAAATTCAAAAGCTAGCAGAAGACAAGAAATAATTAAGATCAGAGCAGAACTGAAGGAGATAGAGACACAAAAAACCCTTCAAAAAAATCATTAAATCTAGGAGCTGGTTTTTGAAAAGATTGACAAAATAGATGGAACACTAGCAAGACTAATAAAGAAGAAAAGAGAGAAGAATCAAATAGGCGCAATAAAAAATGATAAAGGGGATATCACCACTGTTCTGACAGAAATACAAACTACAATCAGAGAATACTATAAACACCTCTACGCAAATAAACTAGAAAATCTAGAAGAAATAGATTAAATTCCTGGACACATACACCCTCCCAAGATTAAACCAGGAAGAAGTTAAATCCCTGAATAGACCAATAACAAGTTTTGAAATTGAAGCAGTAATTAATAGCTTACCAACCAAAAAAAGTCCAGGACCAGACGGATTCAAGCCAAATTTTACCAGCGGTACAAAGAGGAGCTGGTACCATCTTTCTGAAACTATTTCAAACAATAGAAAAAGAGGGACTTCTTCCTGACTCATTTTATGAGGCCAGCACCATCATGATACCAAAACCTGGCAGAGAAACAACAAAAAAAGAAAACTTCAGGCCAATATCCCTGATGAACATCGATGTGAAAATCCTCAATAAAATACTGGGAAACCAAATCAAGAAGCACATCAAAAGCTTACCCACCACGATCAAGTTGGCTCCATCCCTGGGATGCAAAGCTGGTTCAATATATGCAAATCAATAAATGTAATCCATCACATAAACAGAACAAGTGACAAAAATCACAAGATTATCTCAATAGATGCAGAAAAGGCCTTTGATAAAATTCAACACCCCTTCATGCTGAAAACTCTCAATAAACTAGGTATCAATGGAACGTATCTCAAAATAATAAGAGGTATTTATGACAAACCCACAGTCAATATCATACTGAATGGGCAAAAACTGGAAGCATTCCCTTTGAAAACAGGCAAAAGACAGGGATGCCCTCTCTCACCACTCCCATTCAACATAGTATTGGAAGTTCTGGCTAGGGCAATCAGGCAAGAGAAGGAAAAAGGGTATTCAAATAGGAAGAGAGAAAGTCAAATTGTCTCTGTTTACAGATGACATGATTGTATATTTAGAAAACCCCATCGTCTCAGCCCAAAATCTCCTTCAACTGATAAACAACTTCAGCAAAGTCTCAGGATACAAAATCAATGTGCAAAAGTCACAAGCATTCTTATACACCAATAATAGACAAACAGAGCCAAATCATGAGTGAACTCCCATTCACAATTGCTACAAAGAGAAGAAAATAACTAGGAATACAACTTAAAAGGTATGTGAAAGACCTCTTCAAGGAGAACTAAAAACCACTGCTTGAGGAAATGAGAGGACACAAATAAATGGAAAAACATTCCATGCTATGGATAGGAAGAATCAATATCATGAAAATGGCCACACTACTTAAAGTAATGTATAGATTCAATGCTATCCCATCAAGCTACCACTGACTTTCTTCACAGAATTGGAAAAAAAAGCTGCTTTAAATTTCATATGGAACCAAAAATGAGACTGTATAGCCAAGACAGGCTAAGCAAAAAGAACAAAGCTGGAAGCATCATGCTACCTGACTTCAAACGATACTACAAGGCTACAGTAACCAAAACAGCATGGTACTGATACCAAAACAGATATATAGACCAATGGAACAGAACAGAGGACTCAGAAATAATGCCACACATCTACAAGTACCTGGTTTTTGACAAACCTGACAAAAACAAACAATGGGAAAAGGATTCCCTATTCAATAAATTGTGTTGGAAAAACTGGCTAGCCATATGCAGAAAACTGAAACTGGTCCCCTTCCTTACACCTTATACAAAAATTAACTCAAGATGAATTAAAGACTTAAACATAAGACCTAATGAAACCCTAAAGAAAACCTAGGTAATACCATTCAGGACATAGGCATAGCAAAGACTTCATGACTAAAACACCAAAAGCAATGACAACAACAGCCAAAATCGACAAATGGAATCTAATTAAAGCAAAGAGCTCCTGCACAGTTTAAGACACATGAAAAAAAACTCATCCTCACTGGTCATTAGAGAAATGCAAATCAAAACCACAATAAAATACCATCTCATGCCAGTTACAATGGCGATTATTTAAAAAGTCAGGAAACAACAGATGCTGAAGAGGATGTGGAGAAACAGGAAAGCTTTTACTCTGTTGGTGGGAGTGTAAATTAGTACAACCATTGTGCAAGACAGTGTGGCAATTCCTCAAGGATTTAGAACCAGAAATACCATTTGACCCAGCAATACCATTACTGGGTATATACCCAAAAGATTATAAATAATTCTACTATAAAAACACATGCACACATATATTTATTGCAGCACTATTCACAATAGCAAAGACTTGAAACCAAACCAAATGCCCATCAATGATAGACTGGATAAAGAAAATGTGGCACATATACACCATGGAATACTATGCAGCCATAAAAATGGAAGAGTTCATGTCCTTTGCAGAGACATGGATGAAGCTGGAAACCATCATTCTCAGCAAACTAACACAGGAACAGAAAACCAAATACCGCATGTTCTCACTCATAATTGGAAGTTGAACAGTGAGAATACAGGGGCACAGGAAGGGTAACATCACACACTGAGGCCTGTCGTGGGCTGGGGGACTAGGGGAGGGATAGCATTAGGAGAAATACCTAATGTAGATGACGGGTTGATGGGTGCAGCAAACCACCATGGCACGTGTATACCTATGTATCAAACCTATATATTCTACACATATATCCCAGAACTTAAAGTATAATAAGAAAAAAGTTAGTCAAAAGTACCCCAAAGAACAATTCTGAAATGCAAGTTGTTGAAAAATTTACAATAATGTGCCTTTTTTTTTTTTTTTTTTGAGACAATGCCTTGCTGTGTTGCCCAGGCTGGAGTGCAGTGGCATGATCATAACTCACAGTAACTTCAAATTCCCAGGTTCAAGTAATTCTCCCACCTCAGCCTCTTGAGTAGCTGGGACTATAAGCATATTCAACTAATTTTTCTATTTTTAGTAGAGACAAATTCTCATTAGCCCAGCTGGTCTCAAACTCCTGAGCTCAAGTGATCAGCCTTCCTCAGCCTCCCAAAGTGCTAGGATTATAGGCGTGATCCACCGCAGCTGGCCTAATGTGGCTGTCTGTGAACCCAGAGTTCATAGAAAGTCTAAGCTACAGTTACAGAGAGAATCCAAGTTTCAATGTTTCTGTTATATCATTAATAAGCATATCTGCTCATACATTACCCCTGCTATTCACTCAAGTACCCACAACTTGATATTCAAATATCTCCTTTAGGAATATGCACTGCCAAACAATTGGAGATACGTAAGGTTTTTTGTAAAACAAACAATCTTGCAGAAAGAAACATGAAAATCTTGTATATATCCTCTCTCAAGATTATTTCATCTGTATGGCAACATAGTAGTTGTATTTGTTATAATTCCTAATTATATTTAGCCATAATTTTAGCACACAAAAACTACTTTTACTTGCTGAGTACATGAGAATTACTGTGCTAGGTGTTGTTTATACATAATTTTGTTTGGTTATCATAAAAACTTTTGAGGTAGGCATTTTGAGAGAAAAAAAAATGTGAGTTGAAGATTCAGGTTTGAAAGGTTAAGCAAGTTGCCAAATTCTTACATCTATAATGTGCCAGAGCCTGAATTTGAACATATTTCAGTCTGATGTCAAATATATGCTCCTAACCACCTCATTATAATGCTTTCCAAATTCTTATGTCGTTGACTCTCTAGGAAAGGAGATTTAAATTAAGCAAACTATTCTGCACCTTGCAGCCTTCAATTTAAGGGAATATGTCAATACATGCTTACATTGCTCAGTGGGAGTATGGATGACAAAAGTTGAAGCCGATGGTGTAACTGTGCGATTAACTCTTCTGCTTTAACCTTCCTACTTTTTCCTTTTGCACTATCCACATCATTTATTTGCCAAGTAAAAAAGCAACAGCTTTCAGAAGAAAAAATCAGCTCTTTAAAGGATCATCTGAGGAAAGATCATGAGAAAAAAAAAAAGACTGGTGCATGTAGAGACTTTGCCTTCTTTTTTACTCATACTGTTTGTCTAATTTTCCCAATAAAAAAATTAAAGAAATCTACATTTCAAACATAGCATTTTACTTATATGCTTTTGGAAATAGACTCTCAACATTTTAAGTATCTATATATGTGCAAAACTAAAATCCAGGATAATATTTTACAGAGTTCCTCGTTGCAGCAATTTTTGATGTGAAGACATTAAGGAGCAAGCGTTCTTTATATGAACAGGCAGTGGGCTCTGTGTTTAGACATTTTTCTCTTTATTGTGAGGCATTTAGCATGCTTATTTCACTGAAAAGAAGCTATACTCAATTATTTCTAAATTAACATTGAGTCTTATTATTTGTAAACTTATCTATAATGAAATTCCTTTTGTAGTAAAATGGAATGGAATTCCATAAATGTTTGGAAAATGGCAAGAAACCAATTAAAATTCCCTTTGAATGGAAAATTGAACTTGCACTTTCATGAAAATATCTGTTGAAAATAAACCTGTTAATAGAATAATACTTTAGGTTCATGACAAGTTTTCATCATTTTAAACTGAATAGAATTCGGCTAACTTAGAATGTTATGGTAATGTAGATTAATTTGAATTAAAACTGCTAAAACAAAACTTGCCAGAAAACTTTTTTTTTTAGAAAAGGACTGAAAGTAATATTTACCATTAATCATATGATTTTGTCTTATATTAGTTTTCATAGTAATACCAGTAAAGCTAAGCCTCTATGGTTGTAACAGTTAATAATCTTAGTCCCTCATTTCTGGTATCCACATCATAGGGAATGTAATGCATCTCAAATACACCTCTACTATGTGACCTAGTAATTCTTACTATTTCCAAAAACAATATGAGATAAAACATTTCCCTTTCTGAATGAAAATACCTAATGTGCACTTGTGAAATTTCTCATTAATGTCCTTGTTTTTCCCAGGCACATTTTGCAAAATATGTACTCCTCCTCTAAACTTCTTAACTCCTTCTCTAAATAGAATGATGTGGAAAAGTTAAAGGAAAATTAAGCCCGACAGTGCTCAGTAACATGATGAAAGAGATTTTTAAAATATTTAATGTATCCCTTTTGTATTTGTCAGAATGTCAAATTTAAAATTAGAATATATATTCTGACAAACAGCAGCAAATGAAGAGAACATAAGTGCATAGTTTTAAGTATATAATAAAAAAGAAAAGGCTAATTTTTTTTTTCTGAGTTGACTTTATCACACTGCAGTCATGCACCACATAAGGATGTTTTTGTCAATGTCTAATGCCATATACAACAGTGGTCCCGCAAGATTATAAAGGAAATGAAAAATTCCTATCACCTAGTGATGTGGTAGCTATGATAGCATTGTATCTCAACACATAACTCAAGTGTTTGTGGTGATGTCAGTATAAACAAAATCACTGCGCTGCCAGTCAAACAAAAGTATAGCGCATATAATTATGTACAGTACATAATACTAGATAATGATAATAAATGAGTATATTACAAGGTTATATATTTATTACACTTTTTAATCATTCTTTTAGAGTGTACTTCTACATGTTAAAAATAAGTTAATTGGAAAATAGCCTTAGGCAAGTCCTTTAGAAGGTGGAAAAGAGCACTTCTATCATAGGAAATGACAGCTCCATGCATTATTACCCCTGAAAACCTGCCAGTGTGATAAGATGCGGAGGTGGAAGATAGTGATATTGATAATTCGGATCCTGTGTAGGTCTAGGCTAATGTGCGTGGTTGTGTCTTAGTTTTTAACAAAAAGTTTAAAGAGTAAAATATAAGCTAGAAAGTTTTAAAAATAGAAAAAAAGCTGATAGAATAAGCATGTAAAAAGAAAACATTTTTGTATAGTGGTATAATGTTTTTGTGTTTTGAGCTAAGTGTTTGTAAAAATGAGTCCAAAAGTTTAAAAAAGTAAAAAGTTTCTAAAGTAAAATTGTTACAGTAAGCTGAAGTTAACTTATTATTGAGCAAAATATATTCTTATAAATTTAGTGTAGCCTAAATGTAGAGTGTTTGTAAAGTCTACAGTGGTGTACAGTAATGTCCTAGGCCTTCCT
Source organism: Pongo pygmaeus (assembly GCF_028885625.2). Lineage (NCBI taxonomy): Eukaryota > Metazoa > Chordata > Mammalia > Primates > Hominidae > Pongo > Pongo pygmaeus. Next base: position 147,545,517 of record NC_072376.2, read on the forward strand.
GTTCACTCACCACCCACTCACTCACCCACCTAATGCAACTTCCAGTCCTGCAAGCTCCATTCCTAATAAGTGCTATATACAGGTATACCATTTGTACATTTTATATCATATTTTTACTGAACATTTTCTATATTTAGATAATCAAATACTTATCATTGTGTTACAATTCCCCACAGTGTTCAGTGTAGTAGCATGTTGTGCATGTTTGTAGCACCCGAGCAATAAGCTACACAATATAGCCTAGGTCTGTAGTAGGCTATACCACCTAGGTTTGTGTGAGTACACTCTATGATTGCACAATAACGAAATCATCTAATGATGCATTTCTCAAAATGTATCCCCTCCATTAACTGACACATAACTGTATTTTAAAAATTATATAGCAAGCTACTATGTACTATTGTAGGAAAATAATAATAAACTACTCTATCACTAAATTAATGTTGAAAAATTAAACATCTATAAGAGAAGTAAGCAGAACTACAACTAAAACCTCCTCAAGAATTAGCACCTAATAAATATTTCTGGGACTAATTAACATTATTTTCAGCATTTCTGGGATTTTGTGTCACAACATGTCATTCTGTAATCACTTATACATTATATAAATTACATACATATACATATACCAAGTATAATTTTAAACGTGTAAATAAGTTTATACATTTTAATGCCTAGATTATTAAAATTTAATTTGATGTATTACACTATAGTTATATTTATAACTACTAAAAGTAGAAGCTACATGGCAAGGCTACCATAACCAAAACAGACACATAGACCAATGGAAGAGAATAGAGAGCCCAGAAATAATACTGTACACCTAAAACCACCTGATCTTTGACAAAGTCAACAGAAACAAGCAAAGGGGAAAATAACCCCTTTTCAATAAATACTGCTGGGATAACTTTCTAGCTATATACAGAAGATTGAAACAACCCTTTCCTTACATCACATACAAAAATCAACTCAAGATGGACTAAATACTTAACATAAAACCCAAAACTATAAAAAACCCTGGAAGATAACCTAGGAAATACCATTCTGGACATGACCCTGACAAAAATTTCGTGATAGAGATGCCAAAAGCAATTGCAACAAAAACAAAAATTGACAAATAGGTTCTAATCAAACTAAAGAGTTTCTACACAGGAAAAGAAACTATCAAAAGACAACCTAGAGACTGGGAGAAAATATTCACAAACTATGCATCCAACCGAGGTCTAATATCCAGAATCTATAAGGAGCTTAAACATATTTGCAAGCAAGAAACAATCTCATTAAAAAGTGGGGAAAGAATATGAACAGACATTTTTTAAAAGGAGACATATACATGGCCAACAAACATATCAAAAAAATGCCCAACATCATTTATCATTAGAGAAATTCAAATCAAACCCACAATGAGATACCATCTCACATCAGTCAGAATGGTTATTACTATTAATAAAAAGTCAGAAAATAATGGATGCTGGTGACGTTGTGGAGAAAAGGGAATGCTTATACACTGCTAATGGGAATGTAAATTATTTCAGCCATTGCAGAAAGCAGTTTGGCAATTTGTCAATGAACAGAAAACAGAGTTACTATTTGACCCAGCAATCCCATTATTGAATATATACCCAAAGGAATATATATCATTCTACCATAAAGACATATGCACATGTGTGTTCATTACAGCACTGTTCACAATAGCAAAGACATGGAATCAACCTAAATGCCCATCAACAGTAGACTGGACAAAGAAAACGTGTCACATATACACCATGAAATATGATGCAGCCATAAAAAGAACAAAATCATGTCCTTTGCAGCAACACAGGTGAAGCTGGAGACCAGTGTTCTAGGCAAACTAACATAGGAACAAAAAAACCAAATACCATACGTTCTCGCTTATAAATGGAAGCTAAACATTTAGTACCTATGGACACAAAAAAGGAAACAATAGACACTGGGGCCTACTTGAGGGGTGGATGGTGGGAGGAGGGTAAGAATCAAAAACTCCCTATCAGGTGCTATACTTATTACCTGAATGATGAAATAAACTGAACAACAAAGCCCCATGACTCAAAACTTACCTATATAACAAACCTGCACATGTACCCCTGAACCTAAAATAAATGTAGTGTTTTTTTCAAGATTGTAGATTTATTTATTTGCAGCTGGTTTGTTAAAATGAAAATATAAAATAAAGGTAAATCTCTAACATACAATTTAGCCTTTCTTTGAAATCAATCTTAATAAAGGTTAAAAATCCTTAATGTATTTTGTGGTAAGAAAATGCAATGGATCAGAATAAATTTTAGTTCAGAAGCCTTGTCTTACTTTCTAGTTAATCTTTGCATCTCAATTATTTTGTGAGAGTAGGTAACTCGCATATCCTCTTTAAGCTTTATGTTGTTCATTTGTAAAATGAAAGGGTCTGGAGTAGGGGCCATATTTTGTCCTTCTTATATTTTAAAGTTATTGTAAAATAACAGTGATAATAACAACAATAATAATAGTTATAATTTCTGGAGGACTTATTCTGTGTCAGACACTAAATTTGCATGTAAGGCAGTAATTTAAGGCTCACATTATCTCTAGGAAATGAGTAATATTATTATCTCTATCACAGTTCTGGAAACTGAGTAATAACGAAGCCCAAGGTTATGTATTTATTAACTACCGAATCAAAAAATAGTAGTTGATAAAAGCCAAAATTTGAAAAATTCCTTCTAATTTTAGCAATCCTTATAAACCTAACACCTAAAAAAGGCATGAATATAATCACATTCATAACAAGTGTATATATTTTTCTCAAATACATGTGTACCTATAAGTAATATATATACTACAATTTAATGAGATTTTTGAGCATGTCAGCAATGAATATTTTTATAATATCCAAAATAAGATTTATATTTTTGAGTGTTATATTTTACTTGTTATTTCTAATGGCAGGTAGAACTTCAAAAACATTGGCTAATAATCATAAACAAAGTCATGGTTATTGTCCTTACCTTCAATTACTTATGTGATTTTTTTAAAAAGTCCTGACCTCTGAACTAAGCTATGAAAAATTTTAAGTATTTTTAAGAAAATAAGTAAGACTTTATCAGTGACTTCCTATCTCATATAAGAAAGCGTCATGAATTTCAGACTCCTAGAGTAATATTTAATTTTGTAGAAAAGTAAATGGTAATTTAGTAAAAAAAATATTATTGACCTACATATGCTAATGGTCTCATCATCAAAAAAATCTCTGAGCTTTGCCAGAATGTCCAGTTTCCCACCATATTTTAGAGTGGTTCTAGTAGGGTAGGACTTTTATCACAAATTTACACAATTATTTTAATATGTATAAAGAATAATAAGAATAGTTCACAAAACTCTTTAAAAATAGCAATTTAAAAAATCATATGCAAACCAAACTAACAAAAATCCAATCAAAAAAGATTTCAAAATTACATGCTCACATTCTTTAGACTGAAGGTTATAGAGACCTTAATTTATGTAAGATTTACTTATATTCTCTGTATTACCAAAATGATATTAAGAATATACTTACCTTTCTTTTTTTTATTATTATACTTTAAGTTCTAGGGTACCTGTGCACAATGTGCAGGTATGTTACATATGTATACATGTGCTATGTTGGTGTGCTGCACCCATTAACTCCTCATTTACATTAGGTACTACTCTTAATGCTATCCCTCATCCCTCCCCCACCCCATGACAGGCCCCGGTGTGTGATGTTCCCCACCCTGTGTCCAAGTGTTCTCATTGTTCAATTCCCACCTATGAGTGAGAACATGTGGTGTTTGGTTTTCTGTCTTTGCAATAGTTTGCTGAGAATGATAGTTTCTAGCTTCATCCCTGTCCCTGCAAAGAACATGAACTCATCTTTTTTTATGGCTGCATAGTATTCCATGGTTTAACTTTCTTAGAATGGTTAAAAGACTATTTTCCCAACAACTAACATTTTTTTTAAATTCTACACTTTAAAACATTTACATTTATTTAATTGGCCTTATGCATTTGAAATTCTAAGCAAAATTTGCAATGAGCAATTAACATTTATAATTAGTATTTAGAATAATTAGATATATTAATATTAAATCTTGATATAGGTCTATGTATAGATAAGCAAGCTCTTTGAAGATAAGGATTTGCTTTTTATCTTGCTGTATTTTCATAGGCTATAAATCCCTGTTCAATAATAAATGAATGAATCTCATCCCTAACTGTACTAAACACAATTTTTCTGCTAATTAAATTGTTCTATTCCAAAATAAAATGAACATGTATAAATAGACATATCTACTTATACTTATATTACACCAATATCCATACTTATTTTCTGTATCTGTTCCTGTTTCTATACCTACTGACTCTTCAATAGGACACAATTTATTTTGATGATTTTTGTATCCTCAATGGCAAATATCTATTAAAAATAAATGAATTAATCCAGAGGACATTACTTGATTCCTTATCTGTATTAAAGAATATACTTCCTAGTCAAACTTTTTCAGTTCTCCAGAAAATAATCTAAGAGAACCCAAAGATCTACTTATCTTTGTTCTATGATTTGCCATGATAAATTTAATAACCCATTGTTTTGCTATTGGCTTATTTTCTTTTCTTAAAATTTACATACTTTTTAAGGGAGCACCATTAGTGCAAAATTTCTTTCCTCTTTTATCTGCTTCACTTGCCTATGCTGTATCTTTGGTGGAATGATTTTGTGATTTGGGATTTTTAAAAAGAGAAAATTTAGTGTGTAGTGTCTTCCTTTCTTCTCTTTTGGTAGCTCACAACTCTCCTTTTCTTTGATACCCCTTCATGTCTTAAAAATTTCAGCCATATACACTGCTGCTGTAGCAGAGATATCTGTTCTAATGTTCTGTTCTAATGTAACACTGGCTATGAGAAGGTGAGAAATCTCTCTCACCTTCTGGGATGCAGTTTTTGGAAACCTAATTTGCTCTGATATAAGCCACCTTCTACAACATCAGCTTGTTCTCCAACAAATGTACTCTTTTGTTTCTGCTATGTCTTATAGTTTCATCTAATTTCTCAATTAGTTTGGCACTTGGACAAGAGATGAAAACAGTAATAAAGGTGACAATAATTTTTGTAAGACATATGTGACAATCACTGTTCTAAGCACAGTGGATAAATACACATCCATATATATATATATATATAAAATATATATATATATTCAAATGGCTTACTCATCACTCTTATTAGTAGGTCTTATTACTTGTTTCAAGGCCTTGCAGTTAGTCCATAACAAAGATGCTTCCAATCCAAGCAGTCTTCTCCAAACTTCACACATATCATATATTAGAACCTTTTTAAAATCTTCAATTCATAGATATTAAAAGCAATGGCAAAAAACACAATTTTGCACTAACCTACTAATATCAATGACAAAAAAAGAAAAACAAACTTTCATTGTGAAACAACTCAACTTTGATCTTATTTATCTCAGAAAACTTAAAGCAATGTCTGAATTCAATAAAACTGATTTAATTTTTTGTATTTGTCAAAAATTTTACATATGCTTTCTATTTTTGTTGAATTTCTGATTTTTGACATATATCAAGTTCTTAAGAAATATAATTTATGAATATATATGCATACAAATAATTATACTTTCAACAAATATTTTCCTGAATTTATTTTCCATGAATTCATAGTGCCTACCAATAACAAGATTTCCTTAAGTGTTGAATTAATTGCAGGAAATAAAGAATTTAATTAATAAATGCATTTATAATAAATTGAGTCTAAATGAATGGGTTAAATTAGCAATGTCTTAAGAAGAACAACTAAGGCTGGGCGCAGTGGCTCCTGCCTGTAATCCTAGCAATCTGGAAGGCCAAGGCAGGCGGATCACCTGAGGTCAGGATTTCGAGACCAGCTTGACCAGCATGAAGAAACCCCATCTCTACTAAAAAAAATACAAAATTAGGTGGCTCATGCCTGTAGTCCTAACTACTCGCTTGAACCCGGGAGGCAGAGGTTGCAGTGAGCTGAGATCCCACCATTGCATTCCAGCCTGAGCAATGGGAGGGAAACTCCATCTTAAACAAATAAATAAAATAAAATAAAAAAAGAAGAACAACTAAAGTAAATGGATTTTTAAAGTTTCACACATTATGTATATACAGATACACATTAATGGGGAAAACATACATTCTACAAAATAAAATTGGACAGGAACAAAGCAAATCAAGAATAATCCTAATGATAATAATAAATAGAGAAACTAAAATTATAGGTTTCATATAGCAGCTATAGATGGGTTTTATGGAAATGGTATACAGAGAAGAATTAATTAAAATTATTTACTGGCTATAAATTATAAAACTAATTTATAAAACAATATTTAATTCTGCAGCAGGCAGAATATCTGCATCTTGGAAATGGTAAACGAAGAGTAACCAGTGCTGAAAAATTTTAAATTAATATTTATAATTTGCTTTCAGTCCTACCGATTTTAAGAATTCATTCAAATTCTTTCTATTCTCAATTCATTCCATCAAGTTGTTTTTTTAATATCCATAAACCTTCATTTTTTATAAGGGCTTTAGTTTCTTTTTATCCTGAAAATGTGGAGATTGTCATATTGTAACACTGAATCGAGAGAGTGACAGCTCCTAGAACCTTTTGCATGATGACACAGAAGTCTGCCCTCAAAGTGCCACATAATATAAAGAAAATGTTCTGTCTGACTTGTCAGTGCTTATATGATCATAGACAGGCTCACATTGACTGTTCTTTATATCCTGTTGATATTTCATAATATCTAAATTTTGTATTCTAGATATTTTATATTAGTTTATACTGTAAATAGAAGTTATAAAATTCGATGTTTTAGATTTTCAATATGCATAGATGCAAGAATAAAATGAGATAATAAAAAGAGCCAAATATAACTTCAGATTCTCCTGTCCCATTTTGGAAATGCGTATCGTGTTACTTTTGAACTGCAATAAATTTGCCAAAAAAGATATACCCAGTACACATGTTTAAGCCCAGACAACATTTCCAGTTTTATTATCATTTCTCACCCTACAATAGCATAGTCAGTGGGAACATTAAATATAAAATGTGGGAGAAAGGCATTTTTGCAGTTGTGTTTGCAACTTTCTGGCTACAGTTTCCATTTCATAAAACACTCCTGTAAATATAGAAAGCAGTTATTATGAAATTTAAAATGTGCACACTTTTCCTATTCTTTTGTGTCTGGATTTTATAATCTCTCATAAATAACCAATTAAAACTTTATATAGACAGCAGGATGAAAAATATATTTACAGCTGTAACTTAAGTTAAAATTTATATTCTAAGTAAATCTCTCCTAAAAAGACAATGCCTTGATCTTATTGAATTATATGGATTTAGATGTAGACTTTGAGTAGCAGCCAAGGCTGTGTGGGAAATCTTTCCATTAATAAACAAAAGACTGAAAGCTCAGTAAACTACAGTATTTTTTTTCTCTAAGGTGAGGTTTTAATAGATACTTTTCAGTACATTGAATTTCTGATTATAATGCTTTTAGTTCAAAGTGTTAACATGATGGAGTCAAAGGAAGAGGAAGGTAAAAATAAAATCCCAGCAAACCAAAACACCTAAGTTCTATAGATCAAGAGCTTCTATTTAATTTGGTTGTTTTATTTTTGTTTCTGAAGGATGCAAATCATTCTCCAAATGACAATGTTCTCTTTTGATTGTTTTTTTTGTTTTTGTTTTCTACCAGTACAGCGTTTTTTAATCCAGCTGTTCATGTCTTCCAGTGGGACAAACAATAACCTACAATTAAATGCAGGTGCTTTGAGAAAAGAATACTCTCCTTCTTCCTAATGGCTTGAGGTTAAAAAAAAAAAAAAAAAAGAAGAAGAAAAAAAAGCAGAGAGAGAAAGAGAGAGACAGATGTGAAACCTGAATGTACTGTCTGCTTAGTGAAGCATGCGATCTTGCCATGGGCATGAAACAAAGGTCTGCTTCCTACAAAGGATGTGATTACCCTTTTGGAAAACAGATCTTATTAATTGGTTTTATAAGGAGAAAAATAAACAATAGTCCTGGGAAAGCATAGTGAGAACAAGAGCAAGTGGGAGAGAGACAGAAAAGAGGAAGAGAAGGAAATAAAAAGAGTAAAAATTAGGAAAGTGGGAAGGAGGAAAGGGAAGAAAAGACGATAAAGAAAGACACACTAGCATGTATTTTATTGGGCCAAAATATTTTAACCCCTTAATTTAAAAATAATCAACATTGCTTTTATATCACCTAAACAAAGAAAGAAATTTTATCTTATACAATGTTTTATAGAGAGAGTAAAATTATTACATACCAATTACTGTATATTGTAATAAAATATTCCATTTGTTTGTATTTCATTTTTTATGCATCTATACACAAGCAGTAGATGAATATGACATATTCACAGTTACAGAACCAGGTATAAACATTAAACACAATTTTATAAATACCCAATGATATGATTTGGCTCTGTGTCCCCACCCAATCGCTTCTCAATTGTAATCCTCATGTGTCAAGGGAGGGACCTGGTGGGAGGTGATTGGACCATGGGGACAGGTTTTTCCATGTTGTTCTTGTGATAGCGAATGAGTTCTCATGCGAACTGATGGTTTAAAATTGTAGCACCTCTTGCTTCTCTCTCTCTCTCTCTCTCTTCCGGTGCCATGTGACACATACCTTGCTTCCCCTTCACCTTCCACCATGATTTTAAGTTTCCTGAAACCTCTCCAGTCATGCAGAAGGGTGAGTCAATTATACCTCTTTTCTTTATAATTTACCCAGTCTCAGGTAGTTCTTTACAGCAGTGTGAAAACGGACAAATACACCCAAGTAGATAACATTACATACTCTTGAAACATCAGCTTTAAAAAAAATCAACATAAACTACATTTTTAATTTCCTCAAAAAGCTTTATTCATTTAGAATAATCAAGTTTTATAAAATTAACTTCACAATAAAATATATCGTCTATTAATATGCTTTTGATGAAAAACCGTCATGTATAACACATATAAAGAAAATATAACATCATAAAATATTGTGGCTTTCCTTACTCAATTTAACTTTATTATTGCCTTAACCTAGACAGAATTAAAGAGGATGCCTTAGTACCCTATCTATTAATAAATAAATCTGCTTGTATGTTAATGGGTGCCAGATTTCAAAAGAGCATTCTAGATATATAAAGTTTTTGAATAGTTCTTAAAACTAGTGAAATAATTTGTTGTAATCAATACTGTAGTGAAAGTCAACTTTTAGAGGCTACCATCTCACATTTCCCCCACCCCTCTTTTTATTTCACTCATTAATTCTGGGTCTTTTTAAGTATGTTCTCTGATATTTTGTCTGTTTTAAACCATAGAAGATTTCCCTTTTTATTTGTTAAGTATAGAACAATGTACTTAAATTTCAAATAAGTTTCCTTTTGATAAAAACTATTCTGCTGCAGGGTCACAAAATATGAAAACCACTGTTTTTAATACACCTCAGATTAATTTTGACAAGTAATGTGGTGATACAATAAAATTTAATTTTTCCCCAAAACTAAAAGAATAGAAGATCCCATCTCCTCTTAATGAATAATCCTTCTCTAAACCCATATATTATGGTCTATTTCTAGACTGTATTCTATTTCAAGGGTTCACAACCCCTGGGCCATGGACTAGTACTGGTCCATTGTGTGTTAGGAATTGGGTTGCGCAGTAGGAGGTGAGCCGCAAGAGAGTGAGCATTACCACCTGAGCTCCACCTCCTGTCAGATGAACAGTAGCATTTTATTCTCATAGGAGTGTGAACCCTACTGTGAACTGCACATGTGAGGGATATAGGTTGTGCACTCCTTATGAGAATCAAAGGCCTGGTGATCTGAAGTGGAACAGTTTCATCCCAAAACCAACCTCCCTATTCCCCCATTGGTGGAAAAATTGTCTTCCATGAAACCGATCCCTGGTGCCAAGAAGGTTGGGGATGGCTGTTCTAATCTATTAATTTATTTGTTTTTTGAAATATTGTATATAATCTACATTATTAGAGTTTTAATACTTGGTAGGCAAAGGTTCACATTATTACACATTTCACAAATTGTCATGCATATGCCTGACTTCTTTTTCTTCAAAATAAATTAAAAATTACACAATCAGATTCCAAAGAGATTCCATTATTTTAATTTAAAACAAATTATATGTTACTCTATTTTACTTTGTATTATGAGAATGATTTCTCCCTCTAATTACCAATGTTTCTTTAACTTTTACAGTACTATTCTGTATTTTTTTTTGAAATGTGGAGGTAGAATGTAGTGACAGTTAAAATTTAGAAATTGAAATCAAGGTATTATAAGTTCAGATATCAGTTTGCTACTTAAACTTGTGACCTTAAGAAAATATTCAAACAAATCTTAAATATTGCTGTATTCAAATACTGAAATATATTAGATTTTTATAGTTATAAGTGATTCAAATTAATATTTACTCCTATATAATTTCTACATAGAAAGGAATTCACGTTAATATAAATTCAGAAATGAATACATTGGTTTTAGGAAAATTAGGTAATTCTTTTGATAAGATTACATTTAGGGTCTAGTATTATCAGGGTCTGGTAATACAGTAACAGAGCTCAGGAAGAAGATAAAATAAAAGGAAGGTAAGGACAAGAGAGGATAAAGTTGTTAATCAGGAAAGTCTGATATAGTCCACTGCACTACTCATATATCTTTGTACCTTCTTTATTACAATCTGTAATATTGTAAGAGGGGATACATGTGTGCAAGCTTAATGCTCTTACTTTTCTCTGAGAGGGGAAGTACAATCAGTCACGATGTTTTCTTCAGGGTGGTGGCTTTAAGTAACAATCCTTGCTGCTGCAACTGCTCTTGTAGCTGAAATTCATTTTCATTATCTTCATTCTCTACTACTTATTCTGGATGTTTCTTACCACTGGGCATAACGTTGGTCAGTCAGCATTGCTTACATTGTAAAGGAACTCTTATATCTATGCTTGATGCATCTGAGTCCTTAGTTGCTTTGGTCACAATTATTTACTGTTATCTTTGGACAAATGTGCATCCAGTGGTTCCTAATGAATCTCCTAATTTCTAAGCATTTTTCCTAGAGTTCCAACTGTAAAGAAGAATTACAGTTTCTCATGATAATCTGGAGCTGTTACAACTGCCAATAAACTAATTCCTCCCTTTGTTCACTGATCCACAGCCTGAAGAGCATAGAGTGACTAGTGGGTAGTGGCAGCTTCACATTCAATAGGATACTGTGTTTTCTGGCAGAAATAACTCCTCCCTGCTCCTCATGAGTTAGGACCTTTAATCAAATTTTTCAGGATGGAATGAATAATTTATTACTATGCATGTGGATTATTGGGAATAATGGTGGAAGGGATCAATTGCACTTTCACCTTTGCTTTCCAATTTCACATCTTATAGCTTTGGGGTAGCTATTCTACTAAACAGTAGAATGTTGCTTTAATTCATTGAATTGAAGATGACATTTTATATTAGATGCTTATTGATATGGTTTGGCTTTGTGTTCCAGGCCAAATCTCATCCTGAATTGTAATCCCAAAATCTCCCCATGTTGTGGGAGGGACCTGGTAGGTGGTAATTGAATTATGGGGGTGGTTTTCCCCATGCTGTTCTCATGATAGTGAGTGAGTTCTCACAAGATCTGATGGTTTTATAAGCATCTGGCAGTTGTCCTGCTGACTGTCATTCTCTCTCCTGCTGCCCTGTGAAGAGGTGTCTTCCCCATGATTGTAAGTGTCCTGAGGCCTCCCCAATGATGCAGAAATGGGAGTCAATTAAACCTCTTTTCTTTATAAAATAACCAGTCTTGGGTATTTTTTCATAACAGCGTGAGAATGGACTAATACAGTAAATTGGGAACAGAAGTGGAGTTCTGCTATAAAGGCACCCAAAAATGTGGAAGTGACTTTGGAACTTGGTAACAGGTTGGAATAGTTTGCAAAGCTCAGAAGAAGATAGGAAGATGTGGGTAAGTTTGGAACTTCCTAGAGACTTGTTAAATAGCTTTGACCAAAATGCCAATAGTGGTATGAACAGTAAAGTCCAGGCTGAGGTAGTCTCAGACGGAGAAAAGGAACTTGTTGGGAACTGGAGTGAAGGTTACTCTTACTATGGAAAGAGACAGTTGGCATTTTGTCCCTGCCCTAGAGATCTGTGGAACTTTGAACTTGAGAGAGATGATTTAGGGTACCTGGCAGAAGAAATTTCTAAGTGGGAAAGAATTCAAGAGGAAGCAGAACATAAAAGTTTGAAAAACTTGCAACCTGATGATGCAGTGGAAAAGAAAAGCACATTTTCTGGAGACAAATTCAAGCTGGTTGCAGAAATCTGCATAAGTAATACGGAGCCAAATGCTAATCGCCAAGACAATGGAGAAAATGTCTCCAGGACATGTCAAGAGTCTTCATGGCAGCTGCTCCTATTTCAGGCCCAGAGGACTAGGGTGAAAAATGGTTTCATGGGCTGAGTCCAGGGCCCCCCTGCTGTGTTGCAGCCTTGGACTTGGTGCCCTGTGTCCCAGCTGCTCCAGCCATGGCTAAAAGGAGCCAACATACAGCTCACGCCATTGCTTCAGAGAAAGCAAGCCCCAAATCTTGGCAGCTTCCACTTGGTGTTGGGCCTGTGGGTATGCAGAAGAGAAGAATTGGGGTTTAAGAACCTCCGCCTACATTTCAGAGGATGTATGGAAATGCCTGGATGTCCAGGCAGAAGTCAAGCCCTCATGGAAAACCTCTGCTAGGGAAGTACAGAAAGGAAATGTAGGGTTGGAGCCCCCCACAATGTTCCCACTGGAGCGCTGCCTAGTGAAGCTGTGAGAAGAGGTCCACTGACCTTCAGATCCCCGAATGGTTGATCCACCGACAGCTTGCACCATGCACCTGGAAAAGACGCAGACACCCAACACCAGCTGCGAATGCAGCCAGGAGGGGGTCTGTACGCTGCAAAGCCACAGGGTAGAGCTGCCCAAGGCCATGAAAGCCCACCTCTTGCATTAGCATGATCTGGGTGTGAGACATGGAGTCAAGGATCATTTTGAAATTTTATGGTTTAATGTTTAATGAGTCTCCTATTGGATTTTAGAGTTGCATAGGGCCTATAGCCCTTTTGTTTAGGCCAATTTCTCCCATTTGGAATGGGTGTATTTACCCAATGCCTTTATTCCCATTGTGTCTAGGAAGTAACTAACTTGCTTTTGATATTACAGGCTCAAAGGCAGAAGGAACTTACCTTGTCTCAGATGAGACTTTGGACTTGGACTTGTAGGTTAATGCTGGAATGAGTGGAGACTTTTGAGGACTGCTGGAAGGGCATAATTGTGTTTTGAAATGTGAGGACATGAGACTGGGGAGAGGCCAGGGCAGAATAATATGGTATGAACTTTGTGTCCCCACCCAAATCTCATCTTGAAGTGTAATCCCATAATCCCCACATGTTGTGGGAGGAACTTGGTAGGAGGTCATTGAATAATGGGTGAAGTTTTTTCCATGCTGTTCTTATGATAATGAGTGAGTTCTCATGAAATCTGATGGTTTTATAAGTGTCTGGCATTTCCCCTGCTGGCTCTCATTCTCTCTCCTGCTGCCCTGTGAAGAGGCGCCTTCTGCCATGAGTGTGCCCTGAGGCCTCTTCAGCCATGTGGAACTGTGAGTCAATTAAACTTCTTTTCTTTATAAAATACCCAGTCTCAGGTATTCCTTCATAGCAGCATGAGAATAATCTACTATACTTATTTTTTCTTATTTTACCAAAAAGTAAAATTAAATTATCAATTAAACTATTACAGTGTTTGCATATTAGTTAGAATTTTAAAAATTTATTTTATGCTTATTAAATGAGCTATTTGAAATTTAGTAGGTTGTACCAATGAAAACATTCACTTCATCTGTCTAGATTCTTAAACAGATTGCTTCTTGGATTTCTATTGGTCTTGTACAATGTCTCCAGTAAAATATTTTGGAAAAATAATTATGACAATTATAGCTACATGGTGAGTTACACATTTCATCATTACAGAGTTACCCTCTGGATACCTTGAATTGTTTTCATTTTAAACTATGCTTGTTTTCTGATATTTATAAAATAAAAAAGTATTTAATGAATAATTGGGTAATTACTATAGCTAATCTGATTTTGAAAGGCTTGAGTGAAATGTTTGAGCATATTTGAGGAGTAATAAGGGAGAGTAAGAAATGGTTCACTAAATCATGATGCATCATACAGGTAGTTTACAACTATTTAAAAAGGCTTCAACTTTATTTTATAGTTATTTGTTAGGAGAAACATATGTATCCTGCATTCCTCATATTATGTTAGAGCAGATAAAATTTATACAAATATTTTGCCAAATTATGGAATAAAGAATTGAATAGAATAGAAATTATGGAATATAGTATAGTGCAGGCATAGGAGTTGATCCAAAGTGCATCTAATCCAATGCTTGTCTTTCCTTCAATGTTCTTCAGCCATTGAAACCACAATTGAACAGCTTGTGATCCTAACAAGTTCCTTAACTTCACAATACCTCAATTTTCTCATGTTAAAATTGGAATAGTAACAACACATCCCTGAAAAAGCTCACCTCAGCCTGTGCTGCTATAATAGAATACCATAATATGTGTTACTTAAAAAAAAAACATTTATTTCTCACAGTTACAGAGGCTATGAATTCCAAGAACAAGGTTTCAGCAGCTGAAGGTGTCTGGCGTTTGGTAAGGGCCCTCTCCCTGGTTTGCAGATGAGTTTTATCCTCACATGGCTGAGAAAGAAATTACCTCTCTTATATTTCTTCTTATAAGGGCATTAATCCCATTCATGAAGGCCCTACTCTCATGACTTAAGTACCCTCTCAAAAGGTCCCACCTCTTAACACCGTCACATTGGAGGTTAGGATTTCAGCATATGAATTTTGGGGAAACATAAACATTCATTTCATAACATGACTGTTGTAATATTATACATGTATAAAAGCTATTTAATGAGGCAGTAGATATTTCATGCCGAGAAAACAGTCTGGCAGGTAATAAACACTCAATAAGTGTCAGCTTTTATTGTTTTTATCCTGTCCACTGAAGTTTACTTCTCTAGAAAGGAGGGAATCTTGTAAGACAATGACCATTATTTGACTTAGTTTCTCTACTGAACAACGTGTGTTAAACAATAGACTAGTGTTCACATTCATATCTTTCTGCTTCTTTTCTCCTCCTTGCCTTTAAAAATATCTCTGTCTCCAAATTTCTTGTCACAGAAGAACTATGCTCAGTATGATCACCTCTTCTGCACTCATGCAGTAAGATTTTATTATTATTATTATTATTATTATTCACCACTCTGCATTCATGCAGTAAGATTTTATTATTATTATTATTAGAGACAAATTCCGGCTCTATTGCCCAGGCTGGAGTGCAGTGCTCCTGGGCTCAAGCCATCCTCTCAACTCAGCCTCCCAAGTAGCTAGGGCTAAAATTGGGCACCACCACGCCCAGCTAATTTTTTTTTTTTTTTTTTTTTTTTTGTAGAGATGGGTTTTCACATGCTGGCCAGGCTAGTCTGGAACTTGTGCGCTCAAGCAACCCACTAGCCTCAGGTTCCCAAAGTGCTGTGATTACAGGTGTGAGCCACCGCATCTGGCCTATTCATTCTGTAAGCTTTCTGAGACATTAACACAAATATCTAAGCATTTAAAAAGTAAAAGCAAATTTTTCTTCTCTATTATATTACAAACACCCAGTGCATAATATAGTTTATACACACACATTGACATTGTTAACCAAGGAAAATAGTAGATAATTTCTGTTTTCTAGGGAAGTGTGGGGAAAAAAATGGCAGGAAAACAAAAAATTTTGGTTTTAGCCTTGTCAGTATTTCACATACACTGTGCCAGTTTTTCAGAAACCAGAATCTAAAAATATAAACAATTTAGAGCTATCTCCCATCATGAAATTACTCGTAGAATATAGTTCTGGGATCATAGAAATATTTATTTTGAATATTGCTTTTATGCTTAACAGAATTAGAGACATGATTCTAACAATTGTTAGAATTTGCTGTGGTAAGAGCAACCATTCAGTGGATCTTATGTAATGCTTCTGTCTTCCCTTCAATGTTCTTGAGCCATAGCCTCTTTCTCTCTGAACTGTATATCACACTCATTATCTCAAATGAAAACTGTATGTAATTCTAGTGATGGCATGGACTCCACATTCACATTCACCCCACGTTCACTCCAGAAAATTGAGTAGGTTTCCAGAAGTGGTACAAGGTGGCACTATAAGAAAAGGTTTTTGCTTTGTATTCTCCGTAGGGTCAGGCTCCTGCTCTTTCTGTACTTTCCTTTTTATATACTACCCCTCACATTTTTAGCTGTTTCACAGTGACACTGTGCTGACATATTGCTGCTAAGATTCTTATTTTCTGTAACATGGTTCCTAATAATGTATTTCCATGTATCAGCATTTTCCGAGCTGGAGAATTGCCCTGTGAAGACCATTGGACTGAAATAAAAACCTCTTAAGACTTAAAAATGTAGTAGAACCAAGGGCCCGGTAAGAAACAACATATCTTCAGTAGATAGAAAACTTTTTCACAAAGAAAACTTTAGGCCCAGATGGCCTCACTAGTAAATTCAACCAAACATTTAAGAAAGAAGTAATATCAATTTCACACAAACTATTCCAGAAAATTAGACACATAAATTATGTCTCCATTTATTACATAAGCCCAGGAATACCCTGACACCAATAGTATAAAAGCATGACACTAAAGGAAATACAAATTACAACACAGTATTGCTCATGAAAAAACTATAAAAATTCCACATAGAAATTTAGCAAATTGACTCCACCAATACCAAACATAATAACACATGGTTACTGAAAGGTGGTTTCTCCAAGCTGGGTTAACCCTTATAAAATCAATTAATTCACTGTATTAAATTTTAAAAGCAAGACTATAAGACCATCTCAATAAATAGATACAAAAGATTTGACAAAACCTATACCCATTTCTGATAGAAATCCTCAAAATACAAGAAAAAAATGAAAAAAACATAAGGATGATCTCAACCTGATAAAGAGCATCTACAAAATCAAAAAATAGTATAACTGACCGGAAAAACTTAATGCTTTACTCTTGCAATATGGAAGAAAGGGTGTTTTACTGTGATCACTCCTATTTATATTTTACTGGAGATTTTAGTCAATACAAAAAAGTGAGAAAAATAATTAAAAGGCATCCAAATAAGAAAGAATCTGGATTACTATCTTGTCTCTATTATTTCCACATCCTGATTCTACAAAGGTGTGGCCACTGTCTTTCAAGATATATTTGTATGTCCTGATAGGGTAGTAAACAAAAGAATAATATGCTAAAGTTTTTGTCTCTGTTCTCTGTCTGGAAAATTATTCTAGCATGTTACTTTTTATTACTTCTATTAGATTATCAAGAAAAGACAAGCTCTTAATGTCACAATAGAATGGGGTTGTGGTGGATAGATTGTAATTACATGTCATTATTTTCAATCATCTCAAATATAAATGGAGTTAAAGTGTATGTAATTATTTGGAAGCAATTCTTGTAATAGTCCAAGAAATTTGACCACTTGTAATTGCTCTTTTTCTCTATTCAGTTTATGTTGTCTGAATCTTACCTCTAACAGCCCTGAACATAAGGGTCAATATTTTTATTTGAATACTTAAAAAAGTAAATAACTCAGCATGGGACCAGTGTGTGCTAGTTTAACTCAATTGAATCCAAATGAAATGAAAGTCTCAACTTGCTCTAATCTCCTCTTTGTCATCCTGTCTATCTTTCTCCTGCCTACTCCAGTTATTAGCCAATATGATAACTCTAAGATATTTTATTAAGGATGTCCCATTAACGTAGAAATATACAAAGAAGAGTATTTGATACTTCGATTTTTATGAGTTTTTCTAATTTCTGCCTTAGCATTTCATGTAATTTTAAATTGCAAACATTATTCATCAAACCTGGAAGTTTTAATTTCCTGATTGAAGAGTTATCCTCTAGATCCTGTTCATAACTTTCATATTTAACCAACACACATTTACACTAATTTTGTCAGAATTTAATTACTTTATGTGCAATATTACAATATCCTTGATCTTTGATTCAGATATTACTTTCAAATTTATGAAACTTATATAAATGAAATTTAATTAACTTTAATATTAACCATTTATGTCTCAATATTCTTTATCTAAGACAGACTATCAATTATTTAACATTAATTCAAGCTAATCTAATATGTGTTTCTGGTATTTCTTTTATTTACTTCTCATGCTTTAACATTCATATCACATGTACATTTAGCATTCATATCACATGATTATTTTGCCCAGGAGTTAGGAGTTCAGTTACTTTTTTGGATTTTTTTTTCTTTTTATGTAAAAATTGTTACACTAGTAGATAAAATAATTCATTCATCTGAAAAAAATAATATGAGAAATATGCTTTGAAATATGCATTTTAAATGCTCATAGCTTAAAACTGAAAAAGCATATGTATATATAAAACACCGAATTTGTTATATTTTGTTAAGTTTGGACATATATATCTCAATGTCATATATAAAATCCAGATTATTATTCTAAATCAATTTCATTGTGTAATTGTCAAACCAATGTCAAGAAAGTCGGGTGGTAAAAATTTTTCTATGTGCTATATAGTCTATATTAATTATTACTAAAATGATTAAAGAAAATGTACAATAAATAATGTCCCACTCTAGACAAAAAGAGGTATAAATAATTCCTTTCTTTTCCATATAGATCAAACTACTGAGTGCCAAATAGAAGTTGGAGATTACATCCAATGAATTACATTTTGACTTTTAAGACATAAACCTTGAACCGTGAACTGAGATTTACCAAAATATATAGACTGACACAATTTTTGATAATTTTCTAGTAAGATGGAATTGAAATGATTAATACATTATGAAATTATCATCAAAAAGCAAAAATTATTCCTAACTCATCTGTTTATTGATAATTTTATCATTGAATTTTGGAGACGAAAAATCTGACACTTTAAATTCAGAAATTTTATTTCTTAAAGCATTTAGACCCTTGAAAATAAAGGCACAAATCCACATCCACATTTAAAAATACTTTAGATACATTCCAAAATGGCCAACTACACACAGCCAGGAAGAACTTCTACAACCAAGACAGATCTGAATACTTAGTAACTGGCATAACCCAAACAAACCATCTGAGAGAATACACTGAGAGAGGTTAGAGAGATGACCCAGATGCTGGGACATACAAAACAATAGAAAAGATAAATGAAACAAAAAGCTAGTTCTCTGAAAAGATAAATAAAATTGATATACCATTAGGAAGATTAGCCAAGAAAAGAAAAGACCCAAATAAGCTCAATTAGAAATGAAATGGGAGATACTAAAACTGATACCATAGAAATACAAAAGATCATTCTAGGCTACTAAGAACACCTTTATGCACATAAACTAAAACGCCTAGAGGAGATAAATACATTTCTGATAGATTAAACTAGGAAGAAATAAAATCTCTGAACAGAAAATAATGAGCAGCAAGATTGAAATGGTAATTAAAAAACTGCTAACAAAAAAAAGTTCAGGACCAGATGAATTCACAGCTGAATTCTATCAGACATTTAAAAAATTGGTACCAATCCTTTTGACACTATTCAACACAATAGAGAAAGAGGGAATCCTCCCTAAATCATTCTATGAAGCTAGTATCACCATAATACCAAAACCAGGAAAAGATATAAGGAAAAAATCAAAATTACAGAACAATATCCATTATGAACACAGATGCAAAAATCTTCAACAAACTACTAGCTAACTGAATCCAACAGCATATCAAAAAGATAATCCACCATGATCCAGTGTGTTTCATACCAGGGATGCCGGCATGGTTTAACATATGCAAGTCAATAAATGTGTTACACCCCATAAACAGAATTAAAAACAAAAATCACATGATCATCTCAATAGACACAGAAAAAGCATTTGACAAAAATCCAGCATCCCTTAATGAGTAAAAGCCTCTTTGGGGTGGC
The DNA here is from genome assembly GCF_028885625.2 of Pongo pygmaeus. NCBI lineage: Eukaryota > Metazoa > Chordata > Mammalia > Primates > Hominidae > Pongo > Pongo pygmaeus. The sequence continues at coordinate 147,565,657 of NC_072376.2, forward strand.
TGAAGCAGGCGGATCATGAGGTCAGGAGATGGAGACCATCCTGGCTAACACGGTGAATCCCCATCTCTACTAAAAATACAAAAATTAGCCAGGAGTGTTAGCGGGCACCTGTAGTCCCAGCTACTCGGGAGACTGAGGTAGGAGAATGGCGTGAACCCAGAAGGTGGAGGTTGCAGTGAGCTGAGATCGCTCCACTGCACTCCAGCTTGGTGACAGAGTGAGACTCCATCTCAAGAAGAGAAAAAAAAAAAAAAAGCCTCAGCAAAATCAGCATAGAAGGAACATAACTTAATGTAATAAACCATCTACGACAAACCCACAGCCAACATTATACTGAACAGAGAAAAGATAAAAACAAGACAAGGATACCCACTTTCACCCTTCTATTTAACATAGTACTGGAAGTCCTCGCCAGAGCAATCAGACAAGAGAAAGAAATAAAGGGCATCCATATAGGTATTCAGATGGTAAAAGGGAAGTAAAATTGTAAAGAGAAAGAGGTAAAGAGGAAGTGAAACTGTTGCTGTTTGCTGATGATATGACTGTATACCGAGAAAACCCTAAAAACTCATTCAAAAAGCTCCTAGAACTGATAAACAAATTCAAACAAAATTAATGTACACAAATCAGTAGCACTGCTATACATCAACAATGACCAAGTTGAGAATAAAATCAAGAACTCAACCCTTTTTTACAATAGCTGCAAAAAAATGAAATGCTTAGAAATATACTTAACCAAGGAGGTGAAAGACCTCTACAAGGAAAACTACAAAACACTGCTGAAAGAAATCATAGATGAAATAAACAAATGGAAACACATCTCATGCCTATGGATGGGTAGAATCAATATTTTGAAATGACAATACTGCCAAAAGCAATCTACAAATTCAATGCAATCCCCTTAAAAATACTGCCATCATTCTTCACAAAATTAGAAAAAACATTTCTTTTTCTAAAATTCATATGGAACCAAAAAAGAGCCCACAAAGCCAAAGCAAGACTAAGCAAAAAGAATAAATCTGGAAGCATCACATTACCCAATTACACAGCTTCAAATTATAAGCCCATAGTCACCAAAACAGCATGGTACTGGTATAAAAATAGGCACATAGACCAACGGAACATAATAGAGAACCCAGAAAGAACGCCAAATGTTTACAGCCAACTGATCTTCAACAAAGCAAACAAAAACATAAAGTGAGGAAAGGACACTCTATTCAACAAATGTTGCTGGGATAACTGGCAAGCCACATGTAGAAGAATGAAACTGGATCCTCATCTCTCACCTTATACAAAAGTCAAGTCAAGATGGATCAAAGGCTTAAATCTAAGATCTGAAACCGTAAAAATTATAGAAGATAACATTGGAAAAACCCTTCTAGACATTGGCTTAGGCAAAGACTTCATGACCAAGACCCCAAAAGCAAATTCAACAAAAACAAAAACAAATAGATGGGGTTTAATTAAACTAAAAAGCTTCTGTGAGCAAAAGAAACAATCAGCAGGGTAAACAGATAACCCACAAAGTGGGAGAAAATCTTTGCAGTCTATATATCCAACCAAGGACTAATATCCAGAATCTACAAAGAACTCAAATCAGTTAAGACAAATGATCCCATCAAAAAGGCTAAAGACATGAATAAACAATTCTCAAAAGAAAATATACAGTGGAGTATTGAAGTCCCTCACTATTATTGTGTTGCTGTCTCATTTCTTAGGTCTATTAGTAATAGTTTTATAAATTTGGGAGCTCCAGTGTTACGTGCATATATGTTTATGATTGTGATTTTTCCTGTTGGACAAGGCCTTCTACCATTATATAATGTCCCTGTTTGTCTCTTTTAACTGCTGTTGCTTTTAAAATTGTTTTGTCTGATATAAGAATAGCTACCTCTCCTTGCATTTGGTGTCCATTTGTATGAAATGCCTTTTTCCACCCCTTGACTTTAAGTTTATGTGAGTCCTTATGTGTTAGGTGAGTCTCCTGAAGACAACAGATAGTTGGTTGGTGAGTTTTAATCCATTCTGCAGTTCTGTAGTTTTAGTGGTGCATTTAGGCCCTTTACATGCAATGTTAGTATTGAAATGTGAGGTACTATTGCATTCATCATGCTTTTTGTTGCCTGTGTACATTTTTTTTTGTTTTTTGTTTTGTTTTGTTCTTGCTTTTTAACATGTATTTTATTTTATAAGTCTTGTGTGATTTATGCTTTAAAGAGGTTCTGTTTTGATGTGTTTACAGGATTTGCTTCAATATTTAGAGCTCCTTTTAGCAGTTCTTGTAGTGGTGGTATGGTAATGGTGAATTCTCTCAGCACTTGTTTGTCTGAAAACACCTGTATCTTTCCTTCATATGGGCTAAGCGTGTCTTAGCTCAGACTCTCCTTGGGCTGGTTGTGCTCCTGCTGCTGTGTGGGATGGGGGTGAGATTCCCATATTAGGTAACTGGAGTAGTGTACCTAGAATGATTATGGCTGTCTCTGCTGAGTCACCAAATCCAATGACATATCAAAAATATAAGCCATTATGATCAAGTGGGCTTCATGCCAGGGATGCAGGGATGGTTTAACATATGCAAGTCAGTAAATGTGACACACCACATAAACAGAATTAAAAACAAAAATCACATGATTGTCTCAATAGATGCAGAGAAAGAATTTGACAAAATCCAGCATCCCTTTATGATTAAAACTCTCAGCAAAATAGACATACAAGGGACATAACTTAGTGTAGTAAAAGCCACCTATGACAAACCCACAGCCAACATAATACTAAATGGGGAAAAGTTGAAAGCATTCCCTCTGATAACTGGAACAAGACAAGGATGTCCACTCTCACCACTCCTCTTCAACATAGTACTGGAAGTCCTAGCCAGAGCAATCAGACAAGAGAAAGAAATAAAGGGCATCCAAATCATTAAAAAGGAAGTCAAACTGTCACTGTCTGCTGATGATATGATTGTTTACCTTGAAAACCCTAAGGATGCCTCCAGAAAGCTTTTAGAACTGATAAACAAATTCAGCAAAGTTTCTGGATACAAGATTAATGTACACAAATCAGTAGCTCTTCTATACAAGAACAGTGACCAAGCTGAGAATCAAATCAAGAACTCAACACCTTTTACAATAGCTGCAAAAAAATTAAAATACTTAGGAATATGCCTAACCAAGGAGGTGAAAGACCTCTACAAGGGGAAACTCCAAAACACTGCTGAAAGAAATCATAGATGGCACAAACAAATGGAAACACATCCCATGCTCATGGACGGGTAGAGTCAATATTGTGAAAATGACTAAACTGCCAAAAGTAATCTACAAATTCAATGCAATCCCCATCAAAATACCACCATCATTCTTCACAGAATTAGAAAAAACAATTCTAAAATTTATATGGACCCAAAAAAGAGCCCACATAGCCAAAGCAAGACTAAACAAACAACAACAACAACAACAACAACAACAACAAAACCTGGAGGCATCACATTATCTGATTTCAAACTATACCATAGGGCCGTAGTTGCCAAAATAGCATGATACTGATATAAAAATAGGCACATAGGCCAATGGAACAGAATAGAGAACCCAGAAATAAACCTAAATACTTACAGCCAACTGATCTTTGACAAAGCAAACAAAAACATAAAGTGGGAAAAGGACACTCTTTTCAACAAATGGTGCTAGGATAATTGGCTAGCCACATGTAGAAGAATAATACTGGCCCCTCATCTCTCACCATATACAAAAATCAACTCAAGATGGATTAAGGACTTAAATCTAAGACTTGAAACTATAAAAATTCTAGACAATAACATTGGAAACACCCTTCTAGAATTTGGCTTAGGCAAGGATTTCATGACCAAGAACCCAAAAGCAAATGCAATAAAAACAAACGTAAAAAGCTAGGACCTAATTAAACTAAAGAGCTTTTGCATGGCAAAAGCAGCAGTCAGCAGAGTAAACAAACAACCCAAAGAAGGGGAGAAAATCTTCACAATCTATACATCTGAGAAAGGACTAATATCCAGAATCTACAACAAACTCAAACAAATCAGTAAGAAAAAAACAATCTCATCCAAAAGTGGGCTAAGGACACGAACAGACAATCTGCAAAAGAAGATATACAAATGGCCAAGAAACACATTAAAAAAATGCTCAACATCACTAATGATCAGGGAAATGCAAATCAAAACCACAATATGGGGCCAGGAGCAGTGGTTCACGCCTGTAAGTCCAGCACTTTGGGAGATCAAGGCAGGTGGATCACCTGAGGTTGGGAATTCGAGACCAGCCTGGCCAACATGATGAAACCCCATCTCTACTAAAAATACAAAATTAGCTGGGTGTGGTGGGACATGCCTATAATCCCAGCTACTGGGGAGGCTGAGGCAGGAGAATTGTTTGAACCCGGGAGGTGATTGCACTCCACCCTGGGCAACAATAGCAAAACTCTGCCTCAAAAAAACAAAAACAAAAACAAATAGCAAAACCACAATGTGATACCACCTTACTCCTTTAAGAATGGCCATAATCAAAAAATCAAAAAACAGTAGATGTTGGTGTGGATGCAGTGATCAGGGAACACTTCTACACTGCTGGTGGAAATGTAAATGAGTACAGCCACTATGAAAAACAGTGTGGAGATTCCTTAAAAACTAAAAGTGGAACTACCATTTAATCCAGCAATCCCAATACTGGGTATTTACCAAGAGGAAAAGAAGTCATTATTTGAAAAAGATACTTGTACACCCATGTTTATAGTGGCACAATTCACAATAGGAAAATCACTGAGCCAACCCATATGCCCATCAATCAACGAGTGGATAAAGGAACCTTGGTATATACATATATACGATGGAATACTATGTAGCCATAACAAAGAATGAATTAACAGCATTTGCAGTGACCTAGATGAGATTGGAGACTATTATTCTAAGTGAAGCATCTAAGGAATGGAAAATCAAACATCATATGTTTTCACTGATATATGGCAGCTGAGCTATGAGGATGCAAAGGAATAAGGACAATACAATGGACTTTGGGGACTTGGGTGGGAGAGTGAGAGGGTGGTGAAGGATAAAAGACTACAAATATGGTGCAGTAAGCTAGGGTGCACCAAAATATCACAAATCACCGCTAAAGAACTTACTCATGTAACCGAATACAACCTGTACCCCCAATAACTTACAGGAAAAAAATAAAATGATTAGTTTTATGGTTATGTGAATCTCACCTCAATAAAAAGTTTTAATTTAAAAAGTTAAGGTGCTATACATATAAAAGCAATTAAAATAATGACATTTATCTCCATGTTGATAGTGTCAGGAAAAAAGAGGAAAAAATAATGACATAGCTACCCAGGTACTCAACATCATATTACCTTAGAAGACTTTCCCAATACACACAGCACTTCCTCTATACAAAAATACCACTGCCCTAAATTTTGTAGTTTCTTGCTTCTATTTGACTTTTTAGCTATGTTTGTATCCTTAAATAATACCTAGTTTTGCCTGTTTTTGAATTTCATATAGAAGATCATTTTACGTTTTCTTTTATGACTTGCTTTTTCAGTTAAAATTATGTTTCTGAGATTCATCCATGTTGGCCCATGTAACAATAAATTATTCATTTCACTGCTGTATGTGCTTCATTGTTTAAATAAACCACAATTTTATTAAAAAAAAGAAAATATACAAATAGCCAACAAACATATGAAAAACGCTCAATATCACTAATGGTCAGGGAAATGCAAAACAAAACCACAATGTGATACCACCTCACTCCTGCAAGAATGACCATAATAAAAAAAAATAAAATAATAGATGTTGGCATGGATGTGATCAAAAGAGAACACTATAATCTTGCTGGTGGGAATGTAAACTAGTACAACCACTATGGAAAACAGTGTGGAGAGTCCTTAAAGAAATAAAAGTACATCTACTATTTGATCCAGAAATGCCACTCCTGAGTATTTACCCAGAAGAAAATAAGTCATTGTACAAAAAACATACTTGCACATGCATATTTATAGCAACACTTTTCACAATTGCAAAAATATAGAACCAGTCTAAATGCCCATCAATCAACATGTGGATAAAGAAAATGTGATATATATATATATATACACATACACCATGGAATACTACTCAGTCATAAAAAGGAACAAAATAATAGCATTTGCAGCAACCTGGATGGAATTGGAAACTATTATTCTAAGTGAAGTAACTCAGGAATGGAAAACTAAACATCATATGTTGTCACTTTATAAGTGGGAGCTAAGCTATGAGGATGCAAATGCATAAGAATGATACAATGGACTTTGGATACTCAGGGTAAATAAAGGGTGGCAGGGTTGGGGAGGGATAAAAGACTCTACATTGGGTACAGTGATGGGTGCATCAAAATCTCAGAAATAACTACTAAATAACTTATTCATGTAACCAAACACCACCTGTTCCCCCAAAAGCTATTGAAATAAAAAAACATATTTTTTTAAAGAAAATGAATAAAACCTTTGAGAAACATAGGATTATATAAAGAGACAAAAATCTATGACTTATTGGCATTTCAGAAAGAGAGGAGATAAAACAACCAACTTAGAAAATATATTTGAGGATATAATCCATGAAAATATTCCCAATTTTGCTAGAGAGTTCGACATGCAAATTCAAGAAATTCAGAGAACTCTTGTGAGATACTATGCAAGATTACCATCCCCAAGACACTTAGTCATCAGATTCTCCAAGGTCAACATGAAAGAATAAATCTTTAAGGGAGCTGGAGAGGAAGAGTTCACTGACAAAGGGAACCCCATCAGACTAACAGTGGACCATTCAACAGAAACCTTAGAAGCCAGAAGTGATTGGGGGTCTATATTCACCATCTTTGAAGGAAATAAATTCCAATCAAGAATTTCTTATCCTACAAAGCTAAGCTTCTTAAGCACAGGAGAAATAAAATCCTTTTCAGACAAGCAAAAACCAAGTGACCTGCCTTACCAGAGCTACTAAAGGGAGTTTTTAACATAGAAATGAAAGAATGGTATCTGCTGACACAAAAGAACACTTAAGCACCTACCCTAATACTATAAAACAACTATAAAATCAAGTCTACATAACAACCAACCAACAGAATGATGACAGGATCAAATTCTCACTCATCAATGTGGGAGTTCAGTCAGGTTGGTGGGAAAAATTTTAAGATGAAGTTATAGGATATAGACACTAATCTTCTTGGAAGGCCAGAAGGTTTTGCAAAAGTGTCAGGATAGGGTTATGGCTGAAAGCAGCCTAATCCTTACCTTGAGTAAATAGCTTAAAATAGGTACAAAGGAATGTAGAGTAGTTTATCGAAATAGCTTGTTTACTCAAGCTAAGACCAACCTTTGATCAGCCGTGGGTACATAATTGCTCTCTACTGGGTGGTGAGTGGGGGTGGGGTGGTGGGGGTGGTTGTCGGCAACCAGGTCAATTATCCTCTAGTGGTGTTTACTCAAGATGTTTGTCATTTAACCTATACTGAATAAATGTGAGCTTTGATGGCTGAATGGGCCTTGGCTGCTACTCTTTACAGCACCTTCCTTGGTGTCTGTGAGGGACCCGGACACTTAGCTGGGCTGACAGGCAGAATATCTGTGTCAGTGTATGTTATTCATTCGTCATTGGGTCACGGTCTGTGGGACGGACCCCTGCATATCAATATTGACCACGAATGTAAATAGTCTAAATGCTTCACTAGAAAGTCATAGAGTGACAAGTTGGATAAAGAACCAACTCCCACTGTCTGCTATTTCCAAGAGATCCATCTCACAAGTAATGACACCCATAGGCTCAAAATAAAGAGATGGAAAAAGATTATCAAAAAACAGAAAACAAAAATGAGCAATGATTATTATATCAGATGAAACACTTTACACCAACAATGATCAAGTTTTATAGATCAATGAAGAGACTTAGATAATCACACAATAATGCCCGGGGACTTCAACACTCCATACTGAGGCAGAAAACTAACAAAGGTATTCTGGACTTAAACTCCACACTTGATCAATTGGACCTAATAGATAACTACAGAAAAATTCACCCAACAACAACAGAGTATACATTCTTCTCATTGTCACATGGCACATACTCTGAGGTTCAACACATGCTCAGCCGTGAAGCAACACAAAGTGAATTTTAAAAAAATCAGAGTCATACCAACCATACTGTCAGATCACAGTGCAATAAAAATAGGAATCAATACCAAGGAGATCTATAAAATCATACAATTACATTAAAGTTAAATAATCTTCTCCTAAATGACTTTGTGTAAAGAATGAAATTGAGGCAGAAATCAAAAAATTATTTGAAACTAATGACAACAGAAAGGCAAATAACAGAATATTTGGGGCACAGCTAAAGCAGTATTAACAGGAAGGTTTACAGCAATAAATGCCTACATCAACAAGTTAGAGAGATCTCAGTTAAGAGCCTAATGTAGCACCTTAAGGAACTAGAAAAACAAGAGCAAGCTAACCCTAAAAGTAGCAGAATACATAAATAACCAAAATCAGAGCTGAACTGAATATTTAGAAACAAAAATCCATGCAAGAGGTGGGTGAAACTGAAAGTTGGTTCTTCAAAAAATTAAACAAGATTAATGGACTACTCGCTAGATTGAAAAAGAAAAAATGAGAGAAGATCCAAATAAACACAATCAGAAATGACAAAGTTGACATTACAACCAGTCCCACAGAATTACAAAAAAACCTCAGAGACTGTTATGAACTCCTCTACTTACACAAACTGGAAAACCTAGAAAAAAATGAATAAATTCCTAGAAACACACGCCTCCTAACATTGAAACAAGAAGAAATTAAAATACTTAACAGATCACTAACACGTCCCCAAATTGAATTAGTAATAAAAAGCCTACCAACCAAAAAATGCCTTAAGCCAGATGGATTCACAGCTGAATTCAACCAGACATACAAAAAGGAACTAGTATCAATCCTACTCAAATTATTTCAAAATATTGAGGAAGAGGGACTCCTCTGTAACTCATTTTACAAAGCCATAATCATTCTGACACCAAAGCCTGGCAGAAACAAGACAACGAAAGAAAATTTCAGGAGAATATCTCTGATGAACATAGACACAAAAATCCTCAACAAAATATTAGCCAACTGAATTCAGCAGCACATCAAAAAGCTAATTCACCACAATCAATTAGGCATTATACCTGGGATGCAAGGCTGGTTCAACATATGTGAATAAATACATGCGATTTACCATATAAGCAAAATTAACAACAAAAACTACACAATCATCTCAATAGCTGCAGAAAAGGCCATCAGTAAAATTCAACACCCTTTATGTTAAAAACCCTCAACAAATTAGGCATTGAAGGAATATACACCAAAGTAACAAGAGCCATCTATGAAAAACCCACTGCCAACATCATACTGAATGGGCAAACGCTGGAAGTACTTACCATGAGAGCTGGAACAAGACAAGAATGCCCACCCACACCACTCCTTTTCTTTTTTTTTTCCATTTTATTTATTTATTTTTATTATTATTATTATTATTATACTTTAAGTTTTAGGGTACATGTGCACAACGTGCAGGTTTTTTACATATGTATACATGTGCCATGTTGGTGTGCTGCACCCATTAACTTGTCATTTAGCATTAGGTATATCTCCTAATGCTATCCCTCACCCCTCCCCCCACCCCACAACAGGCCCCGGTGTGATGTTCCCCTTCCTGTGTCCATGTGTTCTCATTGTTCAATTCCCACCTATGGGTGAGAACATGTGGTGTTTGGTTTTTTGTCCTTGCGATAGTTTGCTGAGAATGATGGTTTCCAGCTTCATCCATGTCCCTACAAAGGACATGAACTCATCATTTTTTATGGCTGATAGTATTCCATGGTGTATATATGCTACATTTTCTTAATCCAGTCTATCATTGTTGGACATTTGGGTTGGTTCAGTACTGGAAGTCTTAGTTGGAATGATCAAGTAAGAGAGAGAAATAAAAGGTTTCCATAAGAAGGAATAAAGTCAAGCTATTTCTCTTCTCAAATAATATGATTCCATATCTAGACGATCGACAGTGCACACTGAGTTCAATTAAATGTATTATAAATTGTGACTACATAAAAATGGAAAAATACTGCAAATTTAGAAAATTAAGAGGTGTAAAAATATTGAAAGCATTTTAAATATATTGATTTCTATTTCTTTTATAGTGAGAAAAAATGATATTACTTAAATTTGATAAATCAACAGATAGATGTATAAAAACATTTAAAACGTAAAAATAGCCACGAAAATATCCAAGAACATAATGTAAAAAGATAAATGTGATTAGTTAAGAAGAAAAAATGTTGGAGGTATGAAAAGTTAGATATATGCAAAGTCATTATAACCAAAAGAAAGGAGGAAACGGAAATGGTCTACAGTATATTCAGTATATTGGATAAAGTTAAAATTGTATATACAAGAAAATATATTAAAGTCTGGCTATAAAACTTCTGTTAGATCAGAAATAACATGAGAATCTATAACAAGAAAAATAAAGGTCATAGATCAAATAAGAAGTTTTTTTTAAAGTATTTTAAAGAAAAGCAGGATGTAAAATAAGCTAAGGAAGAATCGAGAAAAGTATACTTGATGAAGCAATAAATGTAAATCTAATAATAAACTGATATATTGATACAAAAGATTTTGTCACAAAGGAAAATCTAATAACATTTTATATTAAAAATATAAAGAATAGTGAATCAGAAAAAATTTTAAAAAGATAGTGGGCAAAGCAATACAAGAGTGATGCAAACAAAATAAAACTCAACAATTGTAGTTTGAGCTATTCCTACCAAGCAATCCATGACAAATCCTAAAACAATAAATGACTACTTGATACTATTATAGTCTTTCAAATCCTTTGCAAAAATACTTATTCAGTCTTGGCAACAATCACATGATGTAAGCAGTGTTTTCCATCTTATTTAACTGAAGAAAAAGCTAAGAAACTAAGAACAGGTGACATAATTTGCTCAAAATTATATGACTAGTACATGCTGTGGTCGTTAAAGTTTACTGTCTTTAGAACCATTTTTTACACTTGTGAATTTTACATGAAATATTTATAGTAATAAAAAGTACTTTTCAGAATTAAAAAATAAACATCACCACCACCAAAAATACAATAAAAAGCTTACTTACTAATAAAACAAAATGATAAAATCATAGTGAAGTTCAAATACATAAAATACAGACACCAAAAAAATAAACTCAGATAGACAAAACATTGACAGTTGAAGAAGATTATGATCTACAGACCTCATGCCCCAATATTAAATTTAGTGTGTTACTAATATTCTTATTAATATCAAAAATAAAAGAAGAATGCTTATGATTACCAAATCAAGATAGGAAAACAATTTGAAAAGACATCTCACAAAACAAAATCTCCAAAATGGGTAATATTGACACAAATCTGTGAAACATTTTTAATTACCAGGGAAATGCAAATTAAAACAATAAACTACTACTACATATTCACAGAAATCGCTGATATCAACAAACTGAAAATCTCTGGCAATGATATAGAGTAACCGAAACACTCATCCATGGTTGATGTGAATGTGAAACTGTGCACTGCTGGAGAATTGTTTGATAGTTTATTACCAAATTAAACATATAATTACAGTACATCCCAGTAATTTTTCACCAACACTGAAAGTTTATGTAATTTTGATATAGTCATGTAATATAATACTACTTAATCAAAAAAGGAATAAACTATAGATACAACCATGTGGATTGGTGATTATATATATATAAAACATTATGTGGAATATAAGTAGCCAGAAACAAAACAGTGTAAACTGTATAATTTCAATCATACGAAATTCTAGAGGAAACAAATTTAGTTTACAGTGACAATGGTGATCAGTGGTGCTCCTGGCATTGGCAGGATGACAGAGAAGAAATGTAAAGAAACTCTGGTGGTAACTTCAGTGTTCTATATCTTGATTTTGATGGTCGTTATAGGGCTGTACAAATCAGCTAAAACTCATCAAGCTCTATGCCAAAGATGTGCACTTTATTGTGTGAAAATTACACCTAAAGAAAGTTCATATTATAATGTTTATGTACAAGAAGTTCCAGCAAATTTTTATTAAAAATATCCCCAAGCAGAGATTTTCTCCTGCATGCATTATTAAGAAACATTGTAGAACAACAGTAATTAAAACTGTATGTTACTATGCACATAGGTTGCAGGCAAGAAAGGGGGGGAAAAAAGAGTGACGAGTTTAGAATGGTACCTACATACATAATGGAAATGTATTGTTAAAGGTAAAATTTCAAAACATTTAGGAGAAAATTGCAAAATATTGTTGTTGAAAAAATGCTTGACAACCTGGTGAGTATATTCACCAGGTCAATAACGTGATCCTCACCTTCTTCTGTGTGGTAAAAAAATTTCAGCTGCATCAGACAAACATAAAAATGAAATCGCTAAATTATTAGAACAATCTATCAGCCTTTGGAGGGCTATATTTAGCAAGAGATACATTTACAAACATTCAAATGAAACAGACTGATACACATGACAACATAAAAAGTAAAATTATATGCATAGCAATGACACTACTGGAAAGAAAATAAATTTTAAAAACAAACTGGAAAAAGTTTGCAAGGCATACAACAGGGCGCTAATATTATGATTAAAAAAAGTGGTAGTAACAAATAAAAGACCAACAACTAAATAAAAAGACGGGCAAAACATATTTCATAAGAAATGAAGTGCACATGGCTGTTAAATAGAAGGAAATAAGCATTTGCATATATAGTTTGCATGCAATGGGAATAAGACATTGTGAAAAAAAGTGAAAATTTAATGGTAATGAGGGAGAAAGAGAGATGGCATGATTTATGTAGGCAAATAATTAGTTGCTGAATGATCCAAAAATGTATCAGAGGGGCATAAAGGGATGAAAAAATAAGAAGAAATCATTATTTGCTAAAATGCTCTTCTCATTGATGGCTATATGCTGTCTAATTCCACATTTAAAAATTTAACATATGACTTTATTATCTTCTCTTACTGTTAGAATATAAGCTTTATAAGGGCAAAGATCTTTCTTTTGCTTTCAGATGCATTTCTAGTATCCATGAGTGTGCCTAACCTTCTATGAATTAAATAACTTTATGTTGAATTAAGGAATGCATAAATATAGGGAAATAAGGAGAGAAATTAATCAGACTAATATAATTTATATCAATTAATTTTATTGTGAAAGGTAATTACCAAATCAAAATAAATATTAAGAAAAATTTTGGTGTTTTGAAAGATGATATTAATGACCAAAAAATAAAAAAATAGAAATAAAGAAATGCTTGGATTGTAGAGGTTTAACAATTGCCTGGTTTTCTTAATGCATACATTAATGTTGGTGCTTCTGTTTTTCATAAACAGATGTGATCAGACAGTTGCTCTGACACTGGGTAGAACATAAAAGTGTGGAAAGCTGGTACAATCATACTTTACTTGGTTGATGAGCATGTTGAATTTTGGAGCTCACATGAATAGATCCCTGGGTGAAAATAAATGCTGACTCAGTAATTTAAAACTATCCCTACACTTGAGCTTGATACAAAATTTAGTTGCTGTCTATTGGCTTTGAAAATTTTCTAGGCCTATGAGAGTCTAAGAAATTACAACCATGAAAAATGAACACATAGGAATCGACTTGATAAGGACTTATGATAGATTTTAGAGTTAGTTTAATTGTGGACCTATTCATGATTTAGTATTGAGATATATATGCTTAGACATAAGATGCCAACTAAAATTATATTTGAAATGTGAAACAAAAGAAAATATTAATTGGTTAAGGAGATCCATTTTATTACACTGACAATTATATGTCATTTTATCCTTTTTTTTTCTTTTTCACACCACCAAATGCATCCTGAATACATTTACATGTGATAAGGAAAAGAATAATGTGAATTGCAATGATATAACCAATTGAATTGTGCTCATATCAAAAGTGAAAAATAATATCCTTAATCGCACATTGAGTCCATTTAATGAGAAAGCTGACAAGTAGACTTTTTTTTTTGTTTAAAGTCCTAAAGATTTTACCAGTGTGACATTTGCAATATCTAATAAGTGCTTAACTTAAAAAATAACTGAGGATGAACAATCTGTCAAAATGGGAGTTTCATTTAAAATGAAAAGAGAGGTACAGACTTTTAATATACAATTTCATGTTATTTGTATGTCAACTAATTAAAGTGATGTGATTATCCTTTCATTTACATCATCTCAAAGACTGCTTAATTTTTCAAAGGAAGTCAATTTGATAGGTTGATAATAGTTTTTGGCATGTGGGGGTTCCGTATGGGTATCATCTCATAACAGGGTACTAGTGAAGTAGTCTTCTTAGATCCTGACATCAATATTCACACTTGACATGTACATGTCTCTTGGTGGCTGACACTCTTACCCATCTGTCATGATGGCAAAATGCCCAATCCTTAGTCAGTTGACGTATTTCTCTGGGGCTTGAATAATGACTTTTCTTGCTTTTTAACTTTTAAAGTGATTTTAATGCTCACAAATTTGTCAACTAACCATGTCAAAAATTCAAATACTCTGAAAATAAGTTCAAGAAACATAGCACATGCTTTTTATTTTTAAATATCACAAACTGCCAGTGGATGCAATTTAATAGTTGATAGTCTACAGTCTCCTTTTGGTTGAGATTACCCAAAAATGGAGCAGTAATGGCAATGTGATGATGGATCTTGTTTCTATGCACTTTCTCCTAGGGAAATTGAATGCAACAACCAATTTGGGAGATGTTACTTGGCATTCTTTCAACATATCTGCATAGAGGATAAGAATCAACTAAAACACTCTGGCAGAACCCTTCTTGTGACAGTTAAGGATACTGTTGGTTCTAAAATCATGAGAAAAGCTCACTCTACACATCTATACACATTGTTAGGTTGGTAATTTTGATGTGAAGAGTACAGTGAGGAGAAAACCGAAACAATATAAACTTTGTTACATCCCTGAATATTTAAAATATGCTAAAATTTTAGCTCTATGTGAATGAATATGTCTTTTTGAATATTTATAGTCATTTTTCTAATATGCTCAAATCAATGTAATTTTTTCTTTAAACTACATTTTTAAATGCAACATGAATTACTTTAGCATATTTGGGCACCATTGTTTACTGCAATGCAATAAGTTATTTTATTCTATAGTATGTTCTTGTTATTTCTTAATGGACAGATTTAGTGTTGTTCTATTCAGTGCTACCCAGCAGTGCCAAAGGAACCTCTAATAATACCACCGTGGCTAGTGGCACCTGAGACCACTGAGAGAAAAGTCAGACCCTCTGTGTTGAAATACATGACCTTGTTCTCCTATTCATCAGGAAATGGTGGGAGATCATCATTAATTTCAGTTCATATTTTTTTACTTCTACTTTAAGTCACTTCTTGACACATCTTGAGATTATATGAATTATTATTTCAGCAGGTATTAGGTACTGAAGCATGCAATTTCATGCAGGGATAAATCAAGCAGTTGAACCATTAAAATTAATGCAAATCACCTGTTTCTATTTAAGAAAGAAAAGAGGGGTAATCTTCAGGGAGAATTATACTTAGTGTAACAGAATTTTCTATAAACTACACTTAAAATTATGTATTGTCTTAATGAAAAGGAATTCATTGTTTTCAAATATCAATTTTCTTTTATATTAATTCATTATAACTCAGCTATAAAAAGATCACTCCAAATTTATAAATTTTGTTTTATTTTTCTATCAACATAGGGTTTGCTTTTAATCTGTTTACCACATGGCCAACAGGAACATTTGAAATCTATTTATACTGTTTATATTTTTGATTTAGTGCTTTACATAACATAATCCACGCTAACCAGAGATAAGTGCGTTAAGAGATTCTTTGAAGCGTTACTTACCTCCTCTGAATATCTACTACATGAAGATATAAGCTGTAGTCAGAAAGCCCTTCTCTACATCTCACTTAAATCCTTCCTGCCAAATTTTCAGGTTCTATTCTCAACAGGAAATGATGAAAAACTGCTCTGTATTTACCATAAAACAAGTCTTCATTTGTATCACTGCTAAGAATCTTCTCACATTTAAAGAATATAACCTGTATTTTTTTCCTAAATATGTAAAGTAAACCAATTTATATTTTTCTGCATATTTTAAGTTTAATGAATTATTACAGTAAGAATCCTATTAGGCAGACATAAGCAATTCTAGAATATGCTTACAAACATGTGATTGACTTTTATCAGCATCTGATTATAGAAACTAAAGTCACCAAATCTTTCCTTAGATACCTATTTTTCATATTTGTAATCATTTTGGTTGTGCTTAATCCTTATTAGTCAAGTGAATCAGCTAGTATTATGGAGAGTTTCAAAATGGCTGGCGTCAGGATCGTCTCTGACACTAAAACAACACAAGGAGAACGGCTCATCATAATGAGAACAAAATACACAGCCTCTTCCTAGCATAAGCAGTAGCTGATGTTATTGCTTACTGCTAGCTTTCCATTGCAAAATAATTATCTGGAGCAGATAAGATCACAAGCCAGTTAATATCACAAGCCTGCCCCTGCTGCTGATATGATCTTATCAGTAACAGACTGATCACTTTCTAGGGGGAAGTATCAGCACTTGGGCCTTTTAAAAAAGAGACTGATCCAAAGGTGAGAAGCAGATGCTGTATACTACAATAGTAGAGTGAGCTTTTACATTTTCTTTGTTAAATATTATGCTCACAGAGCTTGCGTTTACCTCATGGGACTATTGCAAAAGGCAGAGGTTCAATTCCATGGTGCTGAAATATATCATCAGGTTTTGGCATAATTGTATTTCTAATGGGCTCTCAGAGAAAGGAATGCATAAGTGCCAATTACAGCATGGTACAAATGAAGCATTATGATGTGCTCTGGAACAATCTGCATAATGGCAATATAGTCATATTATGTTCAGTTATTTCTAGTTCCTGTATTTGAATCTCTGTCAACAAGCAATTTCTTCATGGAAGGCCCCAAATGTGATGTGAATTGTCTGCTATAAAAATAATAATTTCCTAGTCAATAATGTATATAAATAGGGATCAGAAATAGGTATGTGTGTATATATAAGTATATATGTAATACACACAGTACTTATATATGTATATAAGGAATATATGTGTATAACATATATACTTATATATATGTGTATATATATACTTATATATGTGTATATATGTGTGTATATATATAAGTATATACAATACAATAGTAGTATACACAATACAATACATATATACACATATATATACACACACACATATACACACACATATATTCCTTATACATATATATACACACACATATGTTCCTTATACATATATATACACACACATATATTTCTTCTGTAGGTGTATTTTATATATATACTTATATACTTATATATATATATACACCCACACACACATACATATTTCTGATCCCTATTTATATACATTATTGACAAGGAAATTATTATTTTTATATCATATATATAAAAGATTGTATAAGTATATATATTCACACACATATATTCCTTACACAAATACAGATACAGATATTTCTTATACATATATAGATATAAATATAGATATCAAATGGTTTACCACCTCTCTGGCTATGGTATGTGAGCATCATAGCACTGTTTTACAAATCAAGGGATAACTAAAGGTAACTTATCCCTGTCTAGCTGATATGTAAAAAGTATAAAAAGGTAACACCAACAAAACACTTTGAAAGCAAAAATCACAAATAATAATTCAAAAACAAATATAAGGAAAAGACACATGCAGTAGTCTGAAATACAGATTGTTTCTGACGCTTGAAGAAAAAAACCCATTTCATGCTAATAAAATATTACGCTTTTAGGTGAAAAAACGCACTGCTTATTTTCTTCAAGTCAAAATGCCTTAAAGGAGCAGTATCTCGAATGTGACGTGGCAAACTCAAGGGGATGCTCTTCAACATAAAGCATCAGAAGCCTGAGTAACAGTTTCTGATCTTGACTCTACGTGACAAGTCAAAAAGAATTTTTTTCAATTTAGTTTTTACCAAGTCAGATCCTATTTGACAATATGGCAGCACTACACATGGAAAGTAACTTATTACTTTGGGCATCTAGTTTAAAGAGAGACAATCCATAATGTGCATGTGAAAAAAATGGCCACTGTTCTTGAAGCATTGCCCTTGAGCAACAAGTTTAAATCTGTCAGTGTGGAAGAAATTGTTATTTCTTAATTGCCGACTGTTAACTCTAGGAGAAAATGACAATAAAAATCTACTTCAAAATGTTTATGTTTTTGGAATTACAGGTATGTATTAAGGAGTGTTTAATAATTCCAAAAATGGCGTATAAAAACAATATTATATATAAAAATAACAGTAAAATAAAGACATGTTTTATTAAGAAAGTACAAATGATATGTATTTTGCCAGAGACAATATTTAGAAGAAAATCGAGTGGCCCTGTGCAGGAGAGGAAGGAAGAGATTAGAAATGAGAGAAGCCACCTTATTTAATGAAGACTATATAATAAAGACTTCCCTGATTCCAAACATTTTGAAAGCCTTAAGGAAATTTTCTAATAGATATAGGAAAAGTAATTACCAGTCCATTAAGGGGCTTAAATGGTCAACCATCTTACTGCTGGATTAGCAAACAAATTTAGAAGTCATCAAAAGCTACAAGATTTTTTTAGTGTTCATGATCATAAAATACCTCTATTTCTCTAGATTCATTGTGGTTTCATTACATTGTTCTTAATTCATCATATTTTTAATTGCATGCATATATAGATACTATGTTTGCATCTACATAATAGTGGAATATTAATAATAATAAATTTCAAGGAAAAATGTTGTATAAAGAGATTTTTATAATTGTAGATACACGTAGAAACTATATGTGTAACACTGTATTAACTGAATATCATTGAGAAACTTCAAGCAAACATGTTACTGATATAAATTAAAGAATAATTGAAAAGGAAAAGATCTCCTTCCTTTTTTCCCCAAGAGGTAAATGTGTTTTCTTATAGCTTTAACTACTTGCTGTAAAATTAAATGCCTTTAATTTCTGATACAAGGGAGCAGAATACGATATTAATATTTTCTGTATTTCTTTTGATATTAATAATGCATTGAAAATATCTTTAACATTAAAATTCTTTCTGTGGGCTTTTTGTGAATGCTATTATGTCAAGCCATTAATTGTGCACTTTTCCAAAAGCAGGCAACCCATCCTGCTAGCTCTTGAATCATATTGTGAAAGCATAATTGTATTCTGTGCATTCTTGGTTGACATTAAAATGGTCTGTTAGTTGTGTCTAGCAGAATGTCTTCCTTTCTGAATCATGTATTTAGATAAACTCATCCAACAACTTCAGAGCAACATTGTGTTCCTGTCCTCCCATCTGTATGTAAGAGTAAAAACTAAGAGATAGGTTTACTAATTGGTTAAAATATCGTCTTCTCCACATGTCTTAAAATATGAATAAAAATATGTATGAAAAGAACATTTCACAAATGACTATTTCATACTTAAAGGCATATTTAGAAATCTTAGATAGTCCAGCAAAGACAACTATGTAACTGTTACTCAACATTGGAATATATAATAGTGAATTATAGCTGTCCAAATATCAGCTATGTCTGACTATTGATCTTTTTATCTGCCTCTAGTTCTCAAGACTTCAATTCTTCTCAATAGCAACTTATTTTTCAAATAATTTATCTGCAAAAATTTCCATGAATTTTAAAATTTTATTAGAATCTAATAATTATTACCTCTTTTGAATTTTCTCATAAGGCCTGTATAATATGGCCTTTTCCCTGCTTCAGTTTATTCCCTGGAGTTGACTCTATTCATACTTTTATCTTCTTTGCATGTTATATTCATCTACAACTTTTTATGTGTTGTTATTCTGACTGACATTTGTTCCTTTATTCCTTTATTTCTTCCACTTGTTCAGAACCTATATATTTCTAAAGGCTCTGTTTAAATGTTCTATTAGTTTTCTTCTGCTTAAATCACTCAAGCAATGCTTCTTGCATCCTTCACTGTTCATTTCTACAGCCAGCTTCTGTCAGCAAATTGACATTACCTCAATAGCAGTACCTTCCATGGACTTTGCTTCAATATTTTAATATCTAGGTTATTGCTATTAAAAATAGTATGAATTAAAAATACCAAAGGAAAAATAAAAGACAAATTACAAATATGACAAGCATATTAAATATTATTAATTTAAATAACTTCTACAAATAAGAAAACACCTAACAAGTAAATATTAAAGAATATACATTAGTAATTCACTAGTATATTTAAATTTTCCATCATAAAATAAAAAATACTTCAAGAAGATTGACAAATTAACTTTTCAACAAGCAAATTATCTTCTTTTTTATAATCATAAAGAATGTGTAAAGAAACTGACACTGTGATGTAATGCTGGTTCGAATAGAAACTGGAAAGCAACCTCGCATTATGAAAAAGCAAGCATTCACATTTCTGTGTTGGCAAGTCCACATTTGTGCCTTTTTCTTAAAGAAATAATGAACACTTTGAAACCTTTATGTATGTAAAGTTTATCAGAGAATCACTTATGATACTAAAAATTAAAGTCATTTTTAATTATAGGAAAATCGTTAAAATGAATTCAGGAATATCAACTTGTAGGAATGTTGGGTGGTAATTCATTAAAATAATAAATTACTTTTAATCCAGTCTTTAATGGAGCCTTTTAAAAACACATATTGCAACTTTATATGCCTTCTAAAATATCACTTATTTAATACATCTTCCGAGTACAATGTATGGTCTGTAGTATCAGAGAATATGCACCGTTTACTGAGAAGATAAAGAACATACAATAGGCACTCAAAGCATTTATGAAATGAATAATAGGTTGGTGTTGCCTAACTTGGTTCATGATCCTTCTTACGTTGTGAATTAAGTGTTAGTGGTCTAAATTTCCAAAGTAGGTACTAGACACTGAAATATTGCAATATTGGATGACTCATTCTAAGACACACAGTTCATACAGAAGCAGACAGTATTTAAAAAAAAAAAAAAAGGCTGGCGTGGTGGCTCACTTGTAATCCCAGCACTTTGGAAAGCCAAGGAGGGTGGATGGCTTGAGTTCAGCAGCTCAAGACCAGTTTGGGCAACATAGAGAAACCCTGGCTTTACCAAAAATACAAAAACTTAGCCCTACGTGATGGCTGAGGTGGGCGGATCGCTTGAGCCTAGAAGGCGGAGGCTGCAGTGAGCCAAGATGGCGACCCTGAACTCCAACCTAGCTGACATAGTGAGACTCTGTCTCAAAAAATTTAAAAAGAAACAAATCCATAAAAAACTATGTCTTCCATGCTCCTGTGTCACAGGTCTATATGTTTTTCTTACACACTGTTTTCCTTTGTTTGAAGAATAAAGAGATTGGAATTGGTTAGCTTAGGAGAAGGCTCTTGCAGTTTTATAAACCTGGGGTCTAGGAGAAGAAAAATGTGGGAGAGCTAAGAGTGTGAAAACACTAGGTAATGAGTCAGAGTGCTGAGGAGTGTCTTCAGGGTTCAGGCAGCGAGGCCAGGAGTGCAGATATAAATAAGACTATGGCTGCCCAAAGACCCCTAAATCTTTGACAGCTCCCCTCAGAGACTGCAATGCACTGGCTATACATCAGGTCTAGTGAGAAAGGGCAGTTTTTCCCCATGAAGTCTGCCACATAAAGCCTTAGTATTGCACCTGGTACAAACTAAAAAAATCATAGAAAAGTATTTGGCCAGGAGCTCAACTGCACACTTGAGAAGTCCCCCACTTCCAAGCTCAATAATTTGCTAGAAGAATTCACAGAACTCAAAAAAACTATTATCTCCATAGTTATGGTTTATTACAGTGAAAAGATACAAATGAAAGTCAGCTAAGGGAAGAGGCAGGATAAGGAGAGACTGGTGTAATGTTCCCAGCTGTATCTCAGTGGGTTTGTATGGACAATGCTTATTTCTTTCTGATGCATGAAGTAACATATGGAGTATTGTCAACCAACGAATCACACCTAAGTCTGGCACTCAGAGTACTTACTTATTGGGAGTTGGTCACATAGGCATAGACAACTACCCAGAAGGCTGACCTTACTCTCCAGCGCCTCCAGAGGCCGCATTAATATCACGTAACCTAATCCCATCATAAATCACATTGTTAGCATAAACTATCTGGCATAGCCCAAGGTTCTCAGATAATCAAAGACAATCCTCTCAGGCAAGACATCCCTTGGACTACGAGGTTGCCTTCTAGAAACTGGGAGGAAGGGACCAAAACTTTCTTTGGTTAAGGTTCTTTATTGCATACTGCCTTTGTCTCCTGAAGCATTAATTTCTTCTGTGCCTTGGAATCATTCCCATCATCATGCTGATATGTCAAATAATATATACAAATATCAAATTAAAAAGCAACAAAAACAATAACAATGAACATTCTCTTTTGACCCAGTGTCTTTCTTCAGCTACCATCTGATTTCTCTGCTATGCCCTTTATGGAAAATATCCAAACTCTCTATCTCAATTCCCCCTTCTCTCCTTGTCTTATCTGACCATTTCAATTGTATTCTAATTTTAACCAACCAATTATAGCAGTAATTCTAGTTGTCTCTCAAAATCTATTCTCTTCTTCTACCATACAAACAGAGCACTCAAATTTTACCTATGCCTATATCTGTTCAGTTGGAGATTATATTATTTATCCTCACAAGTAAATGTAATCATGTAACTATTCTAGGTAATTAGGTATTTAAAAATTGGATAAGTATAATTCCCACACAATTTCCATAAAAGTAGCATGTTTTACACTTTTTCCAATTCTTGCTCTAATTCTTACTAGCTGGAACGTGGATCTGACACAGGAAACTAGACAGATATTTTAGAACAGAAGTTAGAAGCTTTGTGTTGGGTTTTTCAGAGCAACAAGGTAAACAGAGCCTTGTTAACACATTTCACAGAGATTATATTATCAGCCCTGATTTTGTTACATAAGAGGGTCTGTTAGTGAGGATTCTTCAGAGAAACAGAGCCAACAAGATAAACATATAGATAGATATAAAAGAAGAGATTTAGTATAGGAATTGGCTCACACAATTATGGAGGCCAAGAAGTTCCCTGGTATGTCATCTGAAAGCTGGTGGTATAATTCAGTCTGAGTCTGAAACTCTGAGGATTAGTCAATGGCATAACTCACAGTTCAAGGCAGAAGGTCTGACAACAGTGGGGGAAGGCAGGAAGCTACTGATGTAAGTCTGAAGGTCCAGCATCCAATAACTCCAATGTCAACAGGATGGAAAAGATGGATGTCCCAGCTCAAGAAGCAAAAGTGAATTCACCCTTCCTCCCACATTTTGCTCTTTCTTGGCCTTCAACGGATTGGATAATACCCACCCACATTGGTGAGAGTAGATCTTCTTTACAGTCTACTGAATCAATGCTAATCTCTTCTGGAAACACCTTCACAGACACACCCAGAAATAATGTCTCACCAGCTATTTGGGTTTCCCCTAACCCAGTCAAGCTGACATACTAAATTAACCATGACAATAGGCAATATGCTTCTATCTTGCTTTCAGTTACTAATATTTTAGGGTGATTGTTAAAATAACTGATCTGATCTCGTAGCTAATATATTGTTGACCAAAATTGTAAAAAGCAATGGCAAATTCTGTTCTTATTATATTAAAGTTGTAAACATTATTTGGTAATTCCTATTTTTGAAAATAATTTCTAACTGTGTTTTCCCCCAATCTCACTAGCAATTTGTGACAATGACTCATTTTACTTGTCAACTTGGCTAGGCTGCAGTACCCAGTTATTTAGCCAATTACTAATCTAGGTGGTGTTGTGATTATATTTTATGTAGGCAGTTAATATTTGCAATCAGTTGGCTCTAAGTAAAGGAGGTTACCTCAATAATGTTATTCTCATGTATTTTGACCGTTGAGCCAATCTTTGGATTATCCAACAGTATTCAGAAAACTTTTGAACTGTATATACTCACTGTAACAGAATTCTTGTTTACAGGATTTACACTGGAATGAATACAAAATAAAACACATACTATAAATGCAACAGAAAATTTAGTTTCATAATTCTCATATTTTTATGAATTATATTTTTTGCATAAGTATTATGTTGTTTAAACTGTATTATGAATAAACTTTCATCAACTATAATTCATCATTTCAAAGAGTCTTTCCTCTTGGCTATACATTGCAATTTTCTCCTTGAGATTAATAATGCCTTCCATGTTCTCTATTTATTTTCAGTTATGTATTTTATTTTACCTACCTTGTTCACTTCCAGAGCATTGTGTCTTCCTGAGTATTACCCACCATCACCTATCATTGAAGCTATCATCAGACGACACCGCCCACTGCAACTGCTCCTCTTAATTATTTAGAGATTCTCAGATTACTTCCTCTTACATTAGGCACTCACTCACTCTTCAAGACTATACCTCTAATAAGTCTTAATAATTTCCATGTTTCCATAAGGACTCTTTGCAATAATCATGCCTCCCCCTTTCCTCTACGGTCATATTTTTAAAAAACCTCTGCTATTTACACCCATAGGCACATACTAGATTTCATTATTACAAAACATTATGCATTTCTACATTTTCAATATCGAGCCCAACTCTATTCTTTCCACGTGTCTTATTAATTCCCCAAACCATAAATCTCATTGACCCTAACACCTTTACACTTTATCTCATGTTACAGTTTCCTTACTTGTCATTGTAATAATTTTTTATCCTTAACATCCTGGCTCACGTCTCCCTTTATCATAATTAAATGGTAAAAATCTAATTAAGTCCATTCTTTGTCCACTTCAGGACCTCATCTGAGCAGTTGAATGTAGCTGGTAGAGAAAATTATATAACATTACTGTTCTGATGAATCTCACTTTAAATTTATGGCTTCTCATTTGAAATCAGTTCTTAATACTGCTCTATAATTCTACAATGTTATTTTACCCACTTTACTACTATTCTAAAAGACACTTTTGGTACCTTTGATTATTTCATTTAACCTCAAAGACTTCTTTCTTCTTTCTCAACCTAAGCTAATGAACATACTTCCAAATTCACTGAGAATAAAAACAATCAGAAGAGAACTTCCACAAACCTCCCCCACAATCACAACTACTGCCACATTTGTCACTGTGCCTGCACTGTGTCCCTATTATCTAAATTGTATTCAGATATTTCAGATGAATATTGCAAACTATTATATATGGTCACCTATTCAATAATTATAAGTAGTTTTTCTCACTCTCTTCTGCATCATGAATACCTTCTCCCTACTGGATTATTTCTATCTGCACACAAACATATTGGATTAACTCCCATCTTTAAAACAAAATAGAGCAAAACAAAATCAAACTTTCTCTTCACCGTTATATCTTCCTACTGCTAATACCTATGCCACTGCTTCTGCTTACAGAATATTTTTTTTTCAATGAGTTCTTCTTGGCTTTTGCTTCCAATTATTCTCTTTGTATTCTCTCCTGAATCAATTTCAATCATACCAGTTCTCACCATTCTAATATTATGTATTATGACACATCCACTAATAACTTTTGCATTAATAAGTAAAATGGTCAACAATTCTGCTTTATTTATTTTCCCTACTTCAATGTTTGCATACTTATTCAGTCTCTCTTCCTTAAGATAATTTTATAAGAATCTTATAATGCCATTATTTCTTGGATACATTCTTTACTTATTGTTAATACCTTCCAAGAATTATTGGCTGACTCTTTCTTGACTTTCTACATTCTAAATATTGCAATATTCCAAGGCCCAATCTGAAAGATTTTCTCTTTTCTACGTATTGTCATTAGAAGAGTAACACACCCAGGCTACGGAGTCAAAATACAGTTCATATATTAATTACTTCCCAATTTATATTTCTAGCTTGGCCCTTAGCTTTGGACTCAAAATTCAAATTGGTCCACTCGTGTATTTGAAATTGAGCTTTGATTTTATTTTTTCCAAATTTGCTTCTCTTCATTATAGTAAATGGAAATTTTATCTTCAATGTAGAAGATTGAGCAATAGCCCAGGTTCACATATAATCTATATAAGCTTATTTGCTACATCTGACTTCATCCAGCATTCTTATGTCTTATACATATCACTCAAAGCACACTGGCCTACTTCCTTTTCTTGATCACATCTTGGTAACTTGCACTTGCTGTATTCGTTTAAAACATTCTTCAGGTTTCCACATGGCTTTGCCTCACATTTTTGTCAATTATCTGTTCAAGTGCTACTTTTTAGTGAAAAAAAAAATGTATGCTACATAAAACAGTAACCCCCAAAATGTCACTACATACCAATTCTCATTCATCATAGCACTTATCATCATTTTTTAAGTTATTTGTTTGCTTACTTACGTATTCTCTAGCTCCTTTGAGTAAGATACAAATCCTATTTGAAAAATATACATTCTTTTCCATGTCTAGAGGACTATCAGACACATAATAGGTACTCAATAAATTATTGGATGAATGAGGCTTTTGAATTTTCTCTTTTTTTTCTATTTCCCATGCACCATTATTACCTATTTGCTGTTTTTCCAAAATATGTTCCAATCCTCACCCTTTCTCATCCCCACTGCTACAATGTTGGTCCAAGACACCATCCATGCCTCCATTGATAATTATATCTAACCATCTGATTGTTCTCCTTGCATTTTCTTTTCTAGTCACACGGAATTAATCTGATAAAAAGTGTAAGTAATCTTCCCAAGGAGTAAAAATCATCACACCATTTAACTGCAAACACTCTTGAACTAGCTTCCCATTGTAAATCAAAGAGCATCAACACTTTCTACCAAGGTCTACAAGGCCTGCAAGATATATCTTCATATGATATCAGAGGTCTAACTCTCTGATTCCATCTCTTATGACTCATTGGTTCATTTGCTATACTTCAGTTAAACTTGTTTTCTGTTTTTTCCTTGAACACACTAAGCTTATTTTTGACTCAGATTTTTTTTATATTTTTGAGTTCTTGGAAAGTATTTCTGTTAACACATTTTCATGTTGCCTTCTTCTAATCATTCAAATCTTAACTCTAATATAATCTTCTCAAATACTCTCTGAGCACATAAGTGATGTAAACTATTTTTTCTTATAATTAAGATTATCTAAATTATGTCCTTATTTGTTAACAGAATTATAATCATTTTCTTCTACTAGCATGAAAATCTTTGAAGGCAGGGACCTTTATATCTTGTTTATTTCCTGAGTCTCCAACACCTATGATATTTAAATTTCATAATATTTATTTAATGAATTTGTATTGAGAAAAATAATGGTTTGTAGTTGACATTGTAGTTAAACCATGGTCACTTTCAACAATGATAAGTGATGGGGCATTATAAAATATAAAAATATCATGAAAAATACTGAGTAATAGTCAGTAGATTAATGGATGAGATGAGAGAGCCCAAAAACATGTATATGCATAAGAGAATATGTCAAATTACAAATCTGGCATTTTAACATGATGAAATGAGTATGTACTATCTATTAAATGTCGTTGGGGCAATTCATTATACCATAGAAAAATAGAACTCTCAGAGACATATGTTACCTCACCTCAATAAATAATATGTGAGGATTTTAAATAGTAAAAAACAAAACTAATATATTCAAATATGAAGAAATTATTTATAATCTTAAAGTGTAGAATGTCTCTTCAAGAGAGATTAAAAACTTAGAGTTCATGAGGAAAAATGTTTTTTATGACTATTGTATTAGCATGGGTTCTCCAGAGAAAGAGAACCAATATTATATAGTTATAGATATAGACATAGACAATATAAATATAAATATAAGAGAGACTTACCAGAAGAAATTATGGAACCTGAGAAGATCTAAGATCTGCATTTGTCAAGCTGAGACCAGGGGAGCTGATAGAATTATAGCTCCAGTCTGAGTCCAAGGACCTGACATCCAGGAGAACGAATGGTGCAATTTCCAGTCTGAGTCTGGGTCCTAAAGCAGGAGAACGAATGGTGCAATTTCCAGTCTGAGTCTGGGTCCTAAAGCAGGAGAAGACTGATATCTTAGCTCAAAGACAGTTATATATAGGGAGATAATTCTTTCTCACTCAGATTTTTATTCTATTTAGGTTTTTAATGGATTGGATGAGGCCCACCCACATTGGAAAGAGCAATCTATTTTACACAGTCTACTGATTCAAATTTTAATCTCATTCAGGAATATCCTCAAAAACATACCCAGAATTACTATAAACTAAAATCTGTGCACCTCATGGCCCAGTCAAATTGACATATAAAATTAACCATCTCAAGTCCACCTTTTGTGGACCCGGCACCCATACACATCTCCTCAAGCCATATTTAACCTCCAAATAAAGAAAATAGCAAGGCCATAATTTGTCCTAACAAGATACAACTATTCTGAGAACAACTAGAAAAGCATTAATCTCTTTCTCAAGAGAAGCAAAGTGTTTGAGTGATGTGTACTGTTCTCTAACTTAAATGCTGTGATATAAAATTAATAATACTTAAGTATAATGATATACAATCATCGAATCAATACAGCTTATATTAAGTGATAAAGGGATAAGAGAGGTAAGAAAAAAATAGATTATCCATATGACTATACACACAAACATATTCATAACAAAATAAGGAGGAATATTTATGACAATTATAGTCTATGTTTCTGTAACTGGATACATGGTCGTAACTGGAATCTACAACTACCTTCTTCGTCTACCCATTCTCTATTACCTTTTACCTTTGAAAGCATCTCAGGTTTTCATGGTTCTTTAGCTGATGGAGTGACCCAAATCTTTACAATTGAAGGGTCTGGGCCATTAGTGGTTCTGCCTGGAATGGGTGGTTGTAATTTTTTATTGACATTAATCACAGGGCATGGCAATACTAAGATGTAAGTTAAGGAATCTCCTTATTCCAGACATGCTCTTCTTCCATTAGGGAGTAGCAGTCCAATTTCTTTTTGGTAGTAAGAATCAATTACCCTAGCTGACACCAAAACTTCTTACTTTGCTTGTTGATTCAGAGGCATAAGGAGTTTAAAGTGGCTAGGTGGCAGTCTTAATTTTCAGGTTAGTGTGATCATTGTTATGTCTCATGGTGAAAACGTGTTTCTCTTTGGAACAAATACCTCTAGGCCAGCAGTGTATAATGTTGTGGGAACAGGGAAAAAAAAATAGCTAGTGGGTCAGTAGGAGTAATAGTGAGTGGTGCTAGTCTCATTTTCACCCCTTGATCCCTGTAACCATGAATCTTGGCTGTTGGAGAAATAACATCATATATTAGATGCTAATTGAGAGTGTATACAACCTCCTGCAAAATGTTATTTGAGCCCTGAAACGTATTTTCATCTATCTGGTGCTGTAACTGACTCCTCAAAAGGACGCCACCGTTTTACCAAACTAGTTGTTTCAGGATGGTGGGGAACATGGTAATATCTGAGAATTTCATGAACATTGACTGACCCATAGCCCTATTAAATTCGCTCTAAAGCATGTTCCTTGATGAGAAATAGTGCTGGGTGAAATACCATGATGTTGGGTAAAGCATCCCACAAGTACTCAAACTGTAGTTTTGGCAGAAGCATTGTATGAAACTAAGGCTAATTCATATTCATATTCAAAGTAAGTGTCCATTTCAGTAAGAAAAAAAAATTGCTTTACTTTGTAGTTTGAAAACAGTCCAATGTAATCAACCTGCTTCCAGGTAGCTGGCTAATCCCTCTAAAAAATGGTCCCATATTGAGGACTCAGTGTTAGTCTCTACTGCTGGAAGATTGAGGAAACCTAAGCAGTGATCATAACCAGGCCAGTCTCCGTGAGTGGAAGTCCATGATGCTGAGCTCATGCATAACTTCCATCACTGCCACCATAACCACTTTTTTCATGAACCCATTAGGTGATAACAAGGATGGCTAGAGAAAGAGGCTGATTGGTATCCATAGAATAGGTCATCCTATCCAATTCATTATTAAAATCTTCTGCTAAGGTCCTCCTTTTTGAGTATTCTTGTAAGACATAAAAATCTTCACGTCTATTGTCCATTAAGAGAAGTCTATCCACATACCTATTCCCCAAATTTCCTTGTCATCAATTTTCCAATTATATTCCTTCCAAATGTCTGACTACTCAGTCAAGCAACAGGTCAAATCCCATGAATTAGTACATAATTCCACATCTGGCCATTTTTCCTTCTAATCAAACTATACAACCAGGTACACTGCTCAGAAACCCACTAGGAGGATTTCCCTTCACCAATGTCCTTTAAGAATGCCCCTGAAAGGGGATATAGCTGTCTGCTTTTGAGCAGTTTCTGCATATCATACCTAATGATCTGGAAACAAGGCCACAGTCTTCTGCTCCTCTGTGAATTGATTATAAGCAACTCTCTGTGACGCTATAGGTAGGATGCGAGAGAGACAACAGTGTAGCAGGAGACAAGAGCATGGACATTTGGGCCACTTCTTCATGCAACTGACTTCAGGTCTGCTTAAGCCCAGCCATATATATACTACACCTATTTGAAGTAGTACTACTGTGCACGCCCAATTTTATGGCTTGGTGAATCAGATAATACTCATTTCAAAATGTGTAGCTCAAGTCACATGGTAACGTGATGGTTCATAGTTAAGTGTTCAGTATCTACTGAGGCCCAGTAGCAGGCCAAAAGCTGTTTCCAAAAAAGAAAAGTTTTTTTTGGATGGGTGACAGGACACTTTGCTCCAATATCCTAAGGATTGCACTGTGATTCTCCTATAAAGAACTGCCAATCACTCCAAACAGCATCCGTATGTGCCATTGATACTTTATCCATCACTGAATCTGCTGGATCGTATGGTCCAAGCAGCAGAGCAGCTTGCACAGCAACCTGTATGAGTTGGAAATCCTTTTCTTATTCTGGAATCCACTTAAAACTGGCAGCTTTTGGCCACTCAGTAAATAAGCCAAAGTAATACACCCAAATGGAAAACATTTTTTTTCTCCAAAATCTAGGGACACACTAAACATCATGCCTTTTCTTCGGTTGTGTGGGGCCAGACACAACTTACCCTTCACCTTAGAAGAGATATCTTGACATGCTGCGTACCACTGAAGCCCGAGAAATTTCACTGAGGTAGAAGGGCCATAGTTTTTTGTTAGATTTATTTCTCACCCTCTGACTTGTGTAGATCTCATCAATCTGTCTATAGTAGTTGCTACCTCTTGTTCACTACATCAAATCATAATTTCATCCATGTGATGGACCAGTATAATAGCTTGTTGAAGGGAAATTAAATCAACATCTGTGTAAACTACGTTATTATATAGGGCCAGAGAGTTTATATATCCCTGAGGTGGAACAGTGAAGGTATATAGCTGGCCTTGTCAGCTGAAAGAAAACTGCTTATGGTGGTCTTTACTAAAAGATATAAAGAAAAAAGAAAATATATGCCAGCTTAATAGCTGCATACCAGGGACCAAGGGATGTGTTAATTTTAAGCAATGAAACCACATACAGCAGCTGCAATTGGAGTCACCATCTGGCTAAGCTTATGATAATACATTGTCATTCTCCATGGTCCCTCTGTCTTCCACACATGCCAGGTAGGCAACTTGAATGAGCATGTAGTGGGACATCCACCCTTATGTCTTCTGAGTTTTGATGGTAGCACTAATGTCCTCAATTCCTCCATAATTGCTATATTGCTTTTGCTTTACTATTTTCCAAAGTAGAGGTAGTTTTACTGGCTTACACTTTGCCTTTTTCACCATACTATCCCTCACTCTACAAGTCAGAAAACCATTGTAGAGATTCTACCAGTAACTGCATATATCTATTTCAATTACGCATTCTAGAACTTAGGAAACAGCCACAAAATAGGTTCTGGCACTCACTGGGCTCACTGTGAAATGGACGTGAGCCAAAACTTCATAAATCACATGACCTTCACAGGTCCCTGCTTTGATTTGTAGACTAAAGTAACATTTTGGGTCTCCTGGAATTAGTAACAGTTTAGAGCCAGTGTCTAGTAGTCTCTAAAAGTTGTATTATTTCCCTTTTCCCAATGTACAGTTAACCTGGTAAAAAGCCATTGATCTCTTTGGAGGAAGGCTTTCAGAAAGATTAACAGTATAAATTTTTGATACTGTACTAGGTCCTTCCATGTGGAGACCTGACCTTGCCTTAATTCAATGGGTTTTGGTTAAGTAAACTGTTTCAAGTCTGAAAATTGATTGAGGGGCCACGGATCTCTGATTGATTCAGGTTAGACTTTTGTTCACTCGACCTAGAAATTTTCAGTTTATACAGATTGACATAATTTGGCTCAGTATATCCACCTAAATCTCATCTTGAATTGTAATCCCCATGTGTTGGGTGAGGGCCCAGGGGGGAGTTGGTTGAATCAAGGGGACGTTCCCCTTGCTGTTCTCTTGATAGTGAGTGAGTTTCCATGATATCTGGCTGTGTGAAAGTGTGTGGCATTTCCCCCTTTGCTCTGCCTGCAGAACTGTGAGTCAATTAAACCTCATGTCTTCATAAATTACCCAGTCTCAAGTAGTCTTTACAGTAGTATGAAAACAGACTAATAAACAGATCAAGTAAAAACTTAGTAAACTTTCTGTTTCATTTCTTATCTACTTCACCATGATCAACTAGCCAACACCATACGTTTGCAGGAGTCAGGCTGTTCTGATTGCTGCCGTGACTCTGCTTTCCATCGTGTTGTCAATGCCCACCTTGCGTTTGGCAGTTGAGGTCTGCCACTGGGCCCCTCTCACTTAATGATTCAACTACTCATATTGCATTTAGGTTTCCCAATTCAGTGACTGTAGTTCCCACTGTAAGGTCTGAGTTACAGAGAAGAGCAACCACAAAGCTCCTGAAGGATGCTAGGTTTTCTTCCCGCAAAAATTTATTTCTTGCAGTAGTGGTGAGAGATTTGTCTTTTGGATAGCCTACCTTATCACCACTACAATGTGGGTGAATATGTCTTAAATGACAAACCACTCTAACATTCCAATCTTTCTAAACCTTTGAATCCCTTCCTCTACATTAAATATGATAGGTTTAGCTGTCTAATGTACAAATGGTGGGCCACCTTTTGGTCTATGTTTCATCCACACAAATAAACTGATGGTGATGGCAGCTGTGGCCTGTCTGGACTGGCTACTGTGAAGATGCTGGCTGCAGGAGGGGAAGGCATGGCCAGTGCTGTGCACTCCATGGAGCTGGCAGGAGCCAGACACAGGTGGGAGCCCTGCCCCCTTCCCAATTGGCAGGGCCCTATACTCCCGGGTACACCTGCAGTCAACAAGCTATGGCTATGGACCTAGGCATCCCTGAGCATTTGGGGGCTGGGAAGCCCACCATTCCCTACAGTGGGGTGCTGCTCCCACTGCCTGAACTCTCCCTGCTCCTGGTGCCCACTCTGGGGTGGAGGAAAATTGTGGCCATGAACAGGTGCTGTCATGATCCAGCCAGTTGTGCACACACTCAGGGTAGCACTGCCAGCCCCGTACCACCTCACCCCGTCTCCCCAGGGTTTGGGCACTGACAAGCTCAGGGAGGGAGTCCAAGGTGGAGCTCAGGGTAGCTTTGTGCAGGCCTGTAGGCACCACTTTGCATGAACACCCTGGGCTCTGTGGATGACATGATTGATGGTGGCAGGAGGCAGACAGGCTCCAGGGCAGTGATGTGGTTTGGCTGTCCCCACCAGAATCTCATCTTGAATTGTAGCTCCCACAATTCCCATGTGTCATGGGAGGGGCCCGATGGGAGGTAATTGGATCATGGGGGTGGGTCTTTCCTGTGTTGTTCTCATGATAGTGAATGAGTCTCATGGGGATCTGATGATTTTATAAGAAGGAATTCCCCTGCACAAGTCCTCTCTCTTGCCCACTGCCGTGTAAGAAGTCTCTTTGCTCTTCCTTTGTCTTCTGCCATGATTGTGAGGCTTCCCAAGCTATCTGGAAATGTGAGTCCATTAAACTTCCTTTTCTTTATAGGTCACCCAGTCTCAGGTATGTCTTTATCAGTAGCCCAAAAATGGACTAATACAGGCAGAAATGGGCAGGTCCCTGGTTAAGCTCCACCTTCACACCAGGGATGGCCTGAAGCATCGGGACCAAGCTGTCACTTCCAGGTGGAATCTGTGGACTGGAGTGAGAACTTATGGTTATTTTTCCAGCCTCAACCATGGCCACACATTGAACAATCAGCACACATTTCTTCCCTTCTGAGCCCATAAAAACCCTGGACTCAACAAGACTCCAACACTCTCAGGATGACCTCCCTGTGGAAAGGAGCTACTCATGGTGGGCCTTCTCTCCACTTAGAGCTGGACACTTCTCAGGATAACCTGCCGGCAGAAAGGAGCTACCCAGTTCAGTTCTCCTGAGAGCTGTTCTGTCACTCAATGAAGCTCCTTTCCATCTTGCTCAACCTCCAGTTGTTGGAGTACCTCATTCTTCCTAGATGTGGGACAAGAATTCAGGACCATCAGAATGGTGGGACTGAAAGAGCTGTAACAAAAACAGGGCTGAAACATGCCCCTCCCACTTGCCACATTGAGGGCGATGAGAAGGAGAGAAGAGCTGTGGGCCTTTGGGGAGCTCAGACCTAGGGGCTTCCCAAGCCAGGGCTGTGACACCTTCTTTGGGGTCTGTGGTTCCTGGTGTCTCCAAGCTCCTGGGCACCATAGCGTTGCTGTCATCCAGGCACAAATGTCTGCAGCAGAAGCCACATGTGGTACATCTGGTCTAGCTGCAGCCTCACATGAAGCCAGCACCTGTGCCAGTGCCTGGAGCTGCCTGCCCCACTGCAGCAACTGGCATGTCCAGCTGTGCACAGTGACTGGACCCTGTGCTCACTTGCCCACACATCCCTTGCCACTCTGCACCTGGCTCACCCTTGGCAGGTATGGGATCCAGGTCAGTAGTGTGAGCAGAGCACAGCCTCCCTGGCTGAGTGGGCTGAACAAGCCCAGTAGGCATGAGCAATACACATTCAGGAGGCACCACTGGCCACAGAGGTTTCCAGCTGGCAAAGTGACACCCCAAAGATCCCATGACAATGGGGCTCTTTCTAACTCCCTGTGCTACAACATTAATTGCAGAATCTGTTTATTGAGATTTAATGAGCAGCATCTCAGTTTATTGACCACTTGCCGATAACTTCAGCCTGATCCAGCTTAACGTTTCTTCCACCATTATCCCACACACTAATAATAACCATTTCCACACATGTTCTTCAGATTTCCATCAGTTCAAGTTAGAAAACTCAAGTAGTTCTTTTAGAGTTTAGTGCACATCCTCATGGGTCACAGTTTGTGCTGTACCTTTAGGGGCTTGCTGGGACTTGAGTCTACTTATAGGTTTAGAAGCAAAGAGGGGTGGTAGGATTGCTTCCAAGGAGAATCAGCACTGTCTTGCATAGCAACTTACTTAGTGGGGGTCATTACAGTCTCCAGAGGCCATGCAGAGCTAATCTCAGAGGGAAGTGGAGAGGCCAACACCACTAGGGTGGGGAGACATCTTCTACTGGCAAAGATGGCTCATCATAATTTAGATAATCAATGCCTCCAGCTTCCCCATTTCAACTTACAAGATACCACTCTTTCCCAATCAATTGCCCTCACTGTAAGAAGAGGTACCCTTCTAAGCTGAAAGTTCAACTTGTAAATCAACCAGTTTCAGTTAGATTTTGCATTTGCTCTTCAATAGTCCCAGCCTTGTGGCTACAGGAGATAAGGGTCTCCATCAGGGCATAAATAGGAGCAATCAGTCCTTTATGGGGCACTTGACCTAGGAATGTAAATCTCTAAGTTTATTGCATTTTTATCACTTTTTCCAGTGACATTACAAGTAACCAGCCAAGTATCATATGCACAGTAACCCAGCTTCTTTCTTCTTATAAGTGCCTAATTAGGAATACTCAAAGAAAATATTTGCAAATCTTTATTGCCAGATCACCCTATAGACTATCAGTGCTCTCTTTAACACTGAAAATAGAGTCACTAGTGTCTTCAAATCCAATCAGTTTGGAGGGAGAATTCCAGAAATCTTACAATTAAGACTCATCCTTAAATTTATCTTCCTCTAGAACCATTCTCAGTACCTAAATCTATATTAGCCTGGGTTCTTCAAAAAAAGGTGTGTGTGTGTGTGTGTGTGTGGGCACTTTGAGAATATATTTATTTTACTATTGTTTATATCAGCTCAGAATTTTATTGTTGGATTTTCACAACTTCAAGTTTGACAGTGATTAAGCTTATTCTTTAAGATGAGTTTCTAAATGTTAAAGAGAAATGTTAAGTTTCTAAATGTTAAAGAGAAACCGATTGTTCTTAATATTCAAAAGGCTTCTCAGTAAGTTATTACTTACACATCTCTGATACCAAATCTGTATTTTGTCAGTTATGGATGAAATTGGTTTCTGGGTTGATTTTCTTTATAGAGCTCTCCACCAATCTCACCATCACAAAACTGTTGCACTATTGTGGACTCTATATTTAAATATTTAACTGAAGGTTTCTGGCAATGGTGGCTAAGGAGACAGTACATTAAACAATTAAGCATAAATTGATTTAATGTAAATTAAACCTATGACAGTGTCACTGCTTCTTTTTTTTACCTTATTGTAACTACTGAATTTATTGGTAAGGGTCATTATAATACTTTAACACTCATTGTTTGACATGGATTTAACTTGTCCTCAGCAATTTTAAATTAAGCTTGCAATTCAACACCTCAATTTATCTCACTATTTAGCCAAGTAATTTCTGTATTAAGTGTCCAGTCGGGGAGAACTATATCTTTAGCAATCTCTAGGGTACTGATAGAATGTTTCCTCAATTCTGAATCAATCTCTCTCTCACACTGATTGTTTTGAAGCCAAGTCATTGTTAGAATATAACTCCTATGTGCTTCATAGCACCTAGAGCTGTGTATAAAAACTATAGTAAAAGCTATAAAAACTATAGTAATTATTTTTATTTTATGCATGTTTTGTTTTCTAGTGTATTCAGTTCTTTGATGCAGACTTACTCCATTTGGAGTTGCAAGTATTTATCTTATAAATAGCTGTATATGTAGTTTTGCTTTAAATTAGTTTTTAATTTGTGGATGTTTCTTAGTATTTTTGGAGATGCATAAGATTTTCAGCCCTTCTTTGCATCACTATTTTTATGAATTCAGAAAGTTGAAAGAGGTGATGATTAGTACAGCTCCAGATTAATTTTGAACAATCAAATCTCCAAACTAGAAAAAGAATCACAATACAAAAATGTAATAGCATATTATAGTGCAGAAAGCTAATTTCCTGTTGCTGTTACAGATTCACTCACTAAAAATGTCAGGACAATCTTATTTCATAATTTTAACACAATAGTGGAGAGCTGTTGTAATAGAGCAAGTATTTATGATAATTAGGTTTTGCTGAATAATGTGGTTCTTCAAAGATGATAGTTGTGGATATTGATTTTCCAAATGGACTGAGCCATTGATTGAATGCAATTTGAAGAGGAACAAAATTAGTCTCTTGAATTTACCTGGGGCTGCTACCGGTGGAATACATTATCTGAGGAATCCTACAGCCATGTTTAATAGGTCAAGGACTCCCCCTGCCTGTTGGTTCATTTGTGGAATCACTTCTAAGTTAATAATGTTTATGTCTAAAACCACAGGTGACTCCAAGGGTATTGCTTAATAATTGATATTTTTTCTTTGCTAAGATAAACAGATTCTGGAGTTAAATTAAGAATGTTAAGCTTTTTGATTCATACAGAAAAATGAGAAAGTAGGATGTTGATGACCCTTTGCAAATACAAGCTATTATTAGGAGATAAGAGAGAAATTTTTCAATAAAGTCAGTTGTCATAACAGTGATACAAATAGTTTTCAGGGTGAAGACAACTGAAATCACCTTCATATGAAATGGGACAGATTATTCCTTAATTCTTATTAAGCAAAGAAGCCTTCATCCATTCAGACTGGTGTAAATGCAGTCAAGTAAATAAACTACATTTCTTAGATTCTAAAGCATTTATTTTTTATATTAAATATTCATATTTTAGTCTTTTTGAAATTATAGCAGCACAACATATATTGTGCACATTTTATATAGAATGTTCAATTTAGTATTATGAAAATGATGTACTTTACAATAAATTTAAAAATCTAGCTTCTATGGAAATATTCATTAAATATTTGTATTAACTTTTTATATTATGAACTGTTTACAGGATACAGATAAGGCCAGAAAATAACATAACATCAAGTACAGTATTTTTTTAATTGCATCTAACATAAACAGCAACAAAAACCGAAGATAGAGTTGAATACTTCTGTCTAATGTGTCTCTCTGACACATTTCAAGTTTCTTTTTTCCATCTATTAAAAGTAACCAAGCCTCCAGCCTGACAGATATCATTCTTGTGCATGCTCTTATACAATTATTTCATTTGTGTAAAAGTAGAATTGTTAACTATACACAGAGTATGTGCACTTTGAATACTGCATTGAACTCATTCTAATGTACTCTTCTATGTTTAATATTTGTAAAATTAGATTCAATGGCATCTTAAAATAGCAAGTGGCAACATGATGTTTTATTTTATTGTAATAAGTAATATGAATATGTTATTTTGTAAGGTATATTCATAATGTTGTATGAAGTTTATGCATCATGTTGAATATACTTTATTATTTTATTTTTATTGGTTTTTGTTGATCCTTATAAGAAACTTCCTCTCAGTTTATGTCATTCATTTTAGGTAATTTTTCTTTTTTTCTAGTAGATGTTGCATTTTATTTTGCTTTATAATTCATATGCTGAAGTTTCATTTTATGTACACACATATATATATACACACACATAAGATAGTTGTGTGTATACGCACATACAGTCACAAACATATATACATTTATATACACACACATATATATACACCTCTATAAGCACACACATGGTATATATTATTACATCTAAGGTCATATACTTTTTCACTTTTGAATAATTCAAATAATATTGAAAATATTATCAAGTGTTAAATATTAATTATCAAGTATTAGTGTTTTCCAATTCCTTTATTTTAGTATTTTACAGCTGCTACGTGATTAATCAAGTAATTTTTAGCATCTCTTTTACTTATTTAATAATTATTTCAAAGTGAAGTGTTTTTGGATGTATGTTCCATTTCAAAAATTATTTCTTTTACTATATCCTTTACAGGATTTGTGCTCTTAATTGGGTTTTATTTTTATTCCAATAGATGTTAAAGTTATGTAGGGCATTTATAATTGAATATATTTTCCTCTAATTCAGTTATGCCAGATCTTTTCTCTTTCACAGTTCCTGATACGTAATTACACTCATTTTGGTTATTTCATCTTTAATTAATTCTATCCTAATTATACATTTGTACTGTTATTTTGGTGGCTACACTAAAGATTATATGCATTGTTGACACACTATAGTAATATAAATATTTACTTTGCTGTATTCCTGAAAATACTAGAATCTTAAAAGACATATTATTGTTCTTATGCATTTTAATTCTTCATATATTTAATGTCCTTAAGAAATTATTCTTAACTTTTCACAGCCAATATAATGGGCTATTTATTTACCCTTTTGATTGATTTTCGTTCCTTCCAGGATTTCTATATTTCTTTGTGTTATCATTTTATTTCTGTCTGAAGAATGTCACCTAGATTTTTCTATAAAAATGTTCAGTGCAAGCATGCCGTAATAGATTCTCTGAATATTTATTTTATGAATTTTGTATATTGTATTTTCTCTGGAATGTAATTTTACATTAGCAGTGATTTTCTTCCAGCACTATGGCAGTCAATTGTCTTCTGGCTTCCATTTGTGTGACGTTGACTGTCAGGTTTTTTGGGTGCTTTCTGAAAAAAAAAAAAAACAAGTTTTTCTCTCTGTTTTCTTTTAATATTTTCTCTTTATATCTGAAGAGAAATTTTCATATTTCATATTCAGTTTGCATCATTTTGACTATAATAAGCTTTTGTGCTTTCTTATGTATATTTTCCTGTTTGAGATTTACAGGGCTTCTTCAGTCTGACAATTGATGGTTTACAACAATTTTGGGAAATTCTCGGCTAATAACATGCGTAGTATCATTTTTTCCTCATTATCCCTGTCCTCTGTCTCTGGAACTCCAGTTGCTAGTAAGTAAGAAATTTTCCTTGAGTTCTTCCAAGGAGAACAGTTACATCCTCTTTCCCTGGCAACTTTATATGACCCACGGGAGACAGAGACAGGACCACAGTCTGACCCAGCTCTTGGCAAAATATCATGTGAGCCTTCCTGGAACACAGAAAGATAAGCAGTGTTGTGAGGAGCTATCAGAAGGTCATTTTGCAAGTGCCTTACTAATTTTCACACAATAGTTAACAATATACCATCATGTGTCCAGTGAGTCATGGTATTTTACACTTTGCATACATTTAGATATAGGTGGAGACTATAAAATCACTCACCCACAACTTAAAATTTGCTCTGTCTTGCAGAGCAACCCATTGCTTGTGTTATTCTTCATCTGCCCCTTTCACTTCAAAGTTATTCTGCAGAACAAGGGACATGAGAAGCTTACAATATATTGATCTTGCTTATGCTATCTGTGCTGGTAATAAATTATCTAAATCTATATGGGCTCATTATTTGTTTAGAAGCTGAATCTTTGGAAGAGTGACAAATTAACATAGCAGCTTCATACTCACTGCTTCTTAGGAATTGCTTTACTGCTTAGCATTCCATAGGCCTCTTATGCTCCGTTCTACATTTTTAAAAAATGACTTTTTCTCTTTAGCTTTAGTTTGTCTTCCCTGTTATCTTGTGCTGTGTGGAATCTACTGTTAAGCTCTTTTATCAAATTATTAATTTTAGATAGCATATTTTATTTCTAGAATATATTTGATTTTTTAAACCTAATTGATGTTATCCATCTCTTTAGCTATTATGTCCATCTTTTCCTCTATTTTACTGAATATATTCACTATATTTACTCTCAATTACTTGCATTATAAGTTTAATGTATAGATCACCTGTGATCTGCTTCTACTGTCAATTTTTCTCTAAATGTTCAGTTATATTTTCTTTCTTTTGTGATATCTAGTAATAATGATTGCAGTATCAGATATATGCATAAAAATGTAAATGATGCCTATAATAGTTAACATTGTAGAGAGGAATACTTTATTGTCTGAGGTATGCCTGTATCTATATCTATATCCACTATCCTATCTATCTATCTATCTATCTATCTATCTATCTATCTATCTATCTATCTAATCTATCTATCTATCTATCTATGTACTGTGTGTGTATAAACACACACACACACGTATATGGCTTGAAATTCTCTTTCTATCTAGTAGTCTTGTTGTTTATTTCACTTTATTTGCTCTCCTTCACACCCAGTCCAGTAACAAATCGTATAAAGATGCCTTATCATTCTTTCTCCTCAGCAACATTTGAGAACTTACCACTTTAGTGATCTTGCTAGTGATAGGTTTAACTTAGTTCCTATCCACCACATTGGGACCTTGTCTCTTTTTCTTCAACTTGATAACGTCATAATTTCCATGCATCCAGGTGTTGAGCAGATGGTTTCTTTTACAATTTTTACGGAAGAAAGTCTTAACCCCACCTCAGTTATTTGGTTTAAGAAATGAGCCATATGCTATAAGTATCTCAGCACTACTGCCCAACTGTCAGAACATAGTAGTAGGGTTAAGTTCAATTTCAGTGGACATTGAGATGTGTACCCAGTTGAGTAATATCTGTGTCCCATAGACTTTGGTATGCTGTACGTTTGTTCTCATTAGTTTCAAATAACTTTTTTATCTCAGCCTTAATTTTATTATTTCCTCAAAAGTTATTCCAGAGCAGATTGTTTAATTTCCATGTAATTGTATGGTTTTGAGCAATTTTCTAGTCTTGAATTCTATTTGTATTGAGCTATGGTTCAAGAGAGTGGTTAGTATGATTTCAGTTCTTTTGCTTTTGCTGAGGATTGTTTTGTGTCTGATTTTGTGGTCTATTTTAGCATATCTGCCATGTGGAGATGAGAAGAATATATATATTCTGTTGTTTTGAGGTGAAAAGTTCTGTAGCTGTCTATCAGGTCCATTTGGTCCAGTGTTGACTTCAGGTCTTGAATGTTTTTGTTAATTTTCTGCCTCAATCGTCTGTCTAATACTGTCAATGGGAATTGAAGTCTTCCACTATTATAGTGTGGGAGTTGAAGTCTTTTTGAGGGTCTCTAAAAACTTACTTTATGAACATGGTGCTCCTGTGTTAGATGCATATGTATTTATAATACTTAGGTGTTTTGTTGAACTGAATCCTTTATTATTATGTAATGCCATTCTTTGTCTCTATGACCTTTGTTGGTTTAAAGTCTGTTTTGCCAGAAACTAGGATGGCATCCCCTGCTCACTTCTGTTTTCCATTTGCTTGGTAGATGTGCCTCCATACCTTTATTTTGAGCCTATGGGTGTCCTGGCATGTGAGATGGGTCTCATGAAGAAAGCATACCATTGGATCTTGCTTCTTTCTGCAGGTTACCACTCTGTCCCTTTTAATTGGGACATTTAGCTTGATTACATTCAAAGTCAGTATTGCTATGTGTGGGTTTGATCCTATCACCATGATTTTAGTTGTTTATTATGCCAACTTGTTTGTGTGATTGCTTTATATATAGTGTCACTACCCTGTGTAAGGTGTGTTTTTGTAGTGGCTGGTTACTGTCTTTTCTTTCCATATTTAGTATTTCTCTTCTTTTCTTATTATACTTTAGGTTCTGGGATACATGTGGAGAATGTGCAGGTTTGTAACATAGGTGTGCCATGGTGGTTTGCTGCACCCATCAACCCATCATCTACATTAGGTATTTCTCCAAATGCTATCCCTTCCCTAGCCACCCACTCCCCAAAAGGCCCCGGTGTGTGATATTCCCCTCCATGTGCCCATATGTCCTCATTGTTCAACTCCCAATTATGAGTGAGAACATGCAGTGTTTGATTTTCTGTTCCTGTGTTAGTTTGCTGAGAATGATGGTTTCCAGCTTCATCCATGTCCCTGTGCAAAGGACATGAACTCATCCTTTTTTATGGCTGCATAGTATTCCATGATATATATGTGCCACATTTTCTTTATCCAGTCTATCATTGATGACAATTTGGGTGGGTTCCAAGTCTTTGCTATTGTGAATAGTGCCACAATAAACATGTATGTGCATGTGTCTTTATAGTAGAATGATTAATAATCCTTTGGGTTTACACCAAGGAATGGGATTGCTGGGTCAAATAGTTTCTTTTACAATGTCTGGTTCTAGGTGACTTGATCATGGTGGATAAGATTTTTGACGTGCTGCTGGATTCAGTTTGCCAGTATTATATTGAGGATTTTCACATCAATGTTCATCAGGGATATTGGCCTAAAACTTTCTTTTTCTGTTGTGTCTCTGGCAAATTTTGGTATTAGAATGATGCTGGCCTCATAAAATGAGTTAGGGAGGAGTCCCTCTTTTTCTATTGTTGGGAATAGTTTCAGAAGGAATGGTACCAGCCCCTCTTTGTACCTCTGGTAGAATTTGGCTGTGAATCTGTCTGGTCCTGGACTTTTTTTGGTGGTAGGCTATTAATTACTGCCTTAATTTCAGAACTTGTTATTGGTCTGTTCAGGGATTTGGCTTCTTCCCGGTTTAGTCTTGGGAGGGTGTATGTATCTAGGAATTTATCCATTTCTTCTGGATTTTCTAGTTTATTTGAGTAGAGGTGGGTCCCCTTATAGTATTCTCTTATGGTAGTTTGTATTTCTGTGGGATCAGTGGTGCTATCCCCTTTATCATTTTTTATTGTGTCTATTTGATTCTTCTCTCTTTTCTTCTTTATTAGCCTGGCTAGCCGTCTATCTATTTTGTTAATCTTTTCAAAAAACCAGCTCCTGGATTTAATGATTTTTTGAAGGGTTTTTTTTTGTGTCTTTATCTCCTTCAGCTCTGCTCTGATTTTAGTTATTTTTTGTCTTCTGTTAGCTTTTGAATTTGTTTGCTCTTGCTTCTCTAGTTCTTTTAATTGTGATGTTAGAGTGTCAACTTTAGATCTTTCCCACTTTCTCCTGTGGGCATTTAGTGCTATAAATTTTCCTCTAAACACTGCTTTAAATGTGTCCCAGAGATTCTGGTACATTGTGTCTTTGTTCTGATTTGTTTCAAAAAACTTAATTTTTTCTGCCTCAATTTCGTTATTTACCCAGTGGTCATTCAGGAGCACATTGTTCTGTTTCCATGTAGTTGTGTGGTTTTGAGTGAGTT
This sequence comes from Pongo pygmaeus, assembly GCF_028885625.2. Lineage (NCBI taxonomy): Eukaryota > Metazoa > Chordata > Mammalia > Primates > Hominidae > Pongo > Pongo pygmaeus. Next base: position 147,610,161 of record NC_072376.2, read on the forward strand.
TCTTAACCCTGAGTTCTAATTTGATTGCACTGTGGTCTGTGAGACTGTTATGATTTCCATTCTTTTTCAGTTGCTGAGGTGTGTTTTACTCCCAATTATGTGGTCAATTTTAGAATAAGTAAGATGTGGTGATGTGAATAATGCATATTCTCTTCATTTGGGGTGGAGAGTCCTGTAGATGTCTATTAGGTCTGCTTGATACAGAGCTGAGTTCAAGTCCTGAATATCCTTGTTAATTTTCTGTTTTGTTGATCTGTCTAATATTGACAGTAGGGGGTTAACATCTCCCACTATTATGGTGTGGGAGTCTAAGTCTCTTCGCAGGTCTCTAAGAACTTGCATAATGAATCTGGGTGCTCCTGTACCGGGTGCATATATTTTTAGGATAATTAGCTCTTCTTGTTGAATTGATCCATTTACCATTATGTAATGGCCTTCTTTTTCTCTTTTGATCTTTGTTGGTTAAAAGTCTCTTTTATCAGAGACTAGGATTGCAATGCCTCCTTTTTTTGCTTTCCATTTGCTTGGTAGATCTTCCTCCATCCCTTTATTTTGAACCTATGTGTGTCTTTGCACATGAGATGGGTCTCCTGAATACAGCACACTGATGGATCTTGACTCTTTATCCAATTTGCCAGTCTGTATCTTTTAACTGAGGCATTTAGCGCATATACATTGAAGGTTAATATTGTTATGTGTGAATTTGAACCTGTCATTATGACTCTAGCTGGTTTATTGCCTGTTAGTTGATGCAGTTTCTTCTTAGTGTTGATGGACTTCAGAATTTGGTATGTTTTTGCAGTGGCTGAAACTTGTTTTTCCTTTTCATATTTAGTGCTCCATTCAGGAGCTCTTGTATGGCAGGCCTGGTGGCATTTGCTTGTCTGTAAAGGAATTTATTTCTCCTTGGCTTATGAAGCTTAGTTTGGCTGGATATGACATTCTGGGTTGAAAATTCTTTTCTTTAAGAATGTTGAATATCGGTCCTCACTCTCTTCTGGCTTGTAGGGCTTCTGCCAAGAGATTCACTCTTAGTCTGAAGGGCTTCACTTTGTGGGTAACCCAACCTTTCTCTCTGGCTGCCCTTAAAATTTTTTGCTTCATTTCAATCTTGGTGAATCTGACGATTATGTGTCTCAGTGTTTCCCTTCTCGAGGAGTATCTTTGTGGTGTTCTCTGTATTTCCTGAATTTAAATGCTGGCCTGTCTTGCTAGGTTGGGGAAGTTCTCCTGGATAATATCCTGAAGAGTGTTTTCCAGCTTGGTTCCATTCTTCCTGTCACTTTCAGGTACACCAATCAAATGTAGATTTGGTCTTTTCACATGGTCCTATATTTCTTGGAGGCTTTGTTTGTTCTTTTTCATTCTTTTTTCTCTAATCTTGTCTTCATGCTTTATTTCATTAAGTTGATCTTCAATTTCTGATATCCTTTCTTCGGCTCGATTGATTGAGCTATTGATAATTGTGTATGCTTCCCGAAGTTCTCATGCTGTGTTTTTCAGCTCCATCAGGTCATTTATGTTCTTCTCTAAACTGGTTATTCTAGTTAGCAATTTCTCTAACCTTTTTTTCAAGATTCTTAGCTTCCTTGCATTGGGTTAGGACACACTCCTTTAGCTCTGAGGAGTGTGTTATTACCCACCTTATGAAGCCTACTTCTGTCAGTTCATCAAACTCATTCTCTATCCAGTTTTGTTCCTTTGTTGGTGAGAAGTTGTGATCCTTTGGCGGAGAAGAGATGTTCTGGTTTTGGAATTTTCATACTTTTTGGGCTGTTTTTTTTTCTCATCTTCATGGATTTATCTATCTTTGGTCTTTGATGTTGGTGACCTTCAGATGGGATGTCTGGGCAGATGTCCTCTTTGTTGATGTTGAACTTCCTGGTGCCTTTGTTTACACTGTGAGGGGAAAACCTCCTACTCAAGCCTCAGAAATGGCAGACACCTCTCCCCTCACCAAGCTCAAGCATCCTAGGTTGACTTCAGACTGCTGTGCTGGCAGCAAGAATTTCAAGCCAGTGGATCTTAGCTTGCTGGGCTCCGTGGGGGTAGGACCCACTGAGGTAGACCACTTGGCTCCCTGGCTTCCACCCCCTTTCCAGGGGATTGAACAGTTCTGTCTCATTGGCATTCCAGGAGCCACTGGGTTATGGAAAAAAACTCCTGTGGCTAGCTTGGTGTCAGCCCAAATGGCTGCCAAGTTTAGTGCTTGAAACAAGGACCCTGGTGGTGTTGGAACCCAAGGGAATCTCCTGGTCTGTGGGTTGTGAAGACCATGGAAAAAGCATAGTACCTGAGCCAGAATGCATCATCCCTCATGGCACAGTCCCTCATGGCTTCTCTTGGCTAGGGGAGGGAGTTCCCTAACCTCTTGCACTTCCTGGGTGAGGTGAAGCCCCACCCTGCTTCAGCTCACTCTCCAAGGGCTGCACCCACTGTCTAACCAGTCCCAATGAGATGAGCTGGGTACTTCAGTTGGAAATGCAGAAATCTCCCACCTTCTGCATTGATCTCACTGGGAGCTGCAGACTGGTGCTGTTCCTATTCAGCCATCTTGGCAGTCACCTACCCATATTTAGTACTTCTTTAAAAGTCTCGTGTAAAGCAGGTCTGGTGGTAATGAATTTCCTTAGCATTTGGTTCTCTGAAAAGGATTTTATTCTCCTTCACTTATGAGGCTTAGTTTAGTTAGATATAAAATTCTTGGATAAAATTTCTTTTCTTTAAGAATGTTGAATATAGGCCCTCAATCTCTTCTGGCTTGCAGGGTTTCTGTAGAGAGGTCTGCAGTTACTCTGATGGGCTTCCCATTGTAGGTGACTTGTCCTTTCCTTCTAGCTGCCTTTAATATTTTCTCTTTCATTTTGACCTTGGAGTATCTGATAATTATGTGTTTTGGGTATGATCTTCTTGTGAAGTATTTTGCAGGGTTCTCTACACTTTCTGAATTTGAATGTTGGCCTTTCTAGCTAGATTGAGGAAGTTCTCATGGATGATATCCTGAAATTTGTTTTCTGAGTTGTTTCTATTCTTCTCGTCTATTTCAGAGAACCAGTGAGTCATAGATTCAGTCCTTTTGCATAATCCCATATTTCTTGGAGGTTTTGTTTATTCTTTCCATTCCATTTTTTTCTTTTACTTTTCTTTTCTTTTTTTTTTTTTTTTTTGAGAAAGAGTTTCTCGCTTTGTCACCCAGGCTAGAGGTGCAGTGGCATAATCTTGGCTCACTGCAACCTACACCTCTTGGGTTCAAGTGATTCTCCCACCTCAGCCTCCCAAATAGCTGGGAATACAGGTGTGCACCACCACACCCGGCTACTTTTTCATTTTTAGTAGAGACAGGGTTTCACCATGTTGGCCAAGCTGGTCTTGAACTACTGACATCAAGTGATTCACCTGATTTGGCCTCTCAAAGTGTTGGGATCACAGACATGAGCCATTGCCCCCAGCCTCATTCTTTTTTTCTTTATTGTTGTCTCACTGCCTTATATCTGAAAGCCTGTCTTCAAGCTTGAGATTCTTTCCTCAGCTTGGTCTATTCTACTGTTAATACTTGTAATTTCATTATGAAATTCTTATAGAGTGTTTTTCAGCTCTATCAGGTTGGTTATGTATTTTTCTGTACTGGCTATTTTGTCTGTCAGTTCCTGTATTATTTTATGGTTATTCTTAGCTTTCTTAGACTGGGTTTCAATTCTCCTGAATCTCAATGATCTTTATGCCTAACCATATTCTGAATTCTATTTATGTCATTTCACCCATCTCAACCTGGTTAAGAACCCTTGCTGGAAAACTAGTTTGGTCACCAGTCAGAGTGCTTGCATTGGTTCTTTTTCATCTTTCTGGGCTGATGTCCCTTCAATCTTTGAAGTTGCTCCCCTTTGGATGGGCTTTTTAAATTTTACCTTATCCTATTTGATGACCTTGGGGATTTGATTGTGGTATAAGGTGGGTTCAGTCAACTGGCTTTGTTACTGAAAGGTTTTAGGGGGCCAAGGCTTGGTTCAGGACTTCTGAACTGCATGCTCTAATTCTGGGGGACTTTTATTGGCTTGGCTTTTTCTCTTCAGCCTCAAGGTTAGGACGTTGCTGCACTGGAGGACTCAAAGTATTCCAAGACTGCTGGTCACAACACTCAAAAAGATGTTGCTAGCCAAAGCATTTCATAGGGTAGTGACAACATGATCTGTCCTCATTCACACACGCTGTCATTAGTTACAGTGAGAGTGTAGTGGGGAACACACTTATTAGCTGTGGCAGGGTGTTAGCAGACTCTATGCAAGCATTCACAGCAACAGTGGTGGCAGTATGGCTGTGGGGTGCCCCTCCACCACATTGGGACTACTCCTGTTCCCACCAGTGGTGGTGTTAGCATGTGGCAGGATCTGGTAGGTGCAGGACTCTGTGTACCCTCTGTGCACATTCACATTAGCAGCAATGGCTGCTCAGGGATGGGGCAGATAAGTTGTTTTCCATGCCTAATTTCACTCTGGCAGCAGTGTTGGTGCAGGGGTAGGGTCTTGGTGGGGGTGACGACTTCAGGCTTCTTATTGCCAACACTCTGAGGACCATGGCAGTGTCATGGGGGAAGGGGGTGTGCTGTGGGTAATCTTTTTAAAATTTGGGTCAAACACGGCATCTCTTTCAAAAAGACAAGTAATTAAAAATGTGAAATCTAATATACCACCTTAATCTGATATCCTTTGTATTTTATTTAGATTAAAACTTCTGTATAGGTCGCTTCCAAGATGGATGAATAGGAACAATTCCAACCTACAGCTCCCAGTGAGATTGATGCAGAAGACAGGCGATTTCTGCATTTCCAACTGAGGTAACTGGTTCATCTCACTGGGACTGGTTGGACAGTTGGTGCAGCCCAGGGAGGGTGAGCTGAAGCAGGGCGGGGTGTTGCCTCACCCAGGAAGCACAAGGGGTTGGGGGATTTCCCTTTCCTAGTCAAGGGAAGTCATGAGTGATTGTACCTGGAGGAACAGTACACTCCTGCCCAAATAGTGTGCTTTTCCCTTGGTCTTTGCAAATAGCAGACCAGGAGATTCCCTCCCATGCCTTGCTCAGCAGGTCCCATGCCGATGGAGCCTTGCTCACTGCTAGTGCAGCAGTTTGAGATTGACCTGGGATGCTGGAGCTTGGTGGGGGGAGTGGCATCCACCATTGCTGAGGCTTAAGTAGGTGGTTCTATGCTCACAGTGCAAACAAAGCAGCAGGGAACCTCAAACTGGGCGAAGCCCACCACAGCTCAGCAAGGCCTACTGCCTCTCTAAATTCCACCACTGGGAGCAGGGCATAACTGAACAAAAGGCAGCAGACAGTTTCTGCAGACTTAAATGTCCCTGCCTGACAGCTCTGAAGAGAGCAATGGTTCTCCCAGCACGGCATTTGAGCTCTGATAATGGACAGACTGCCTCTTCAAGTAGGTCCCTGACCTGCTTGTAGCCTGACTGGGAGACACCTCCTAGTAGGGGGCCAAAAGAAACCTCATACAGGCGGATGCCCCTCTGGGACGAAGCTTCCAGAGGAAGGATCAGGCAGCAATATTTGCTGTTCTGCAGCCTCCACTGGTGATACCCAGGCAAACAGGGTCTGGAGTGGACCTCCAGCAAACTCCAACGGACCTGCAGCTGAATGGCCTATCTGGTAGAAGGAAAATTAACAAACAGAAAGGAATAGTGTCAACATCAATGGAAAGGACATCCACACCAAAACCCAATCCATAGGTCACCGACATCAAAGACCAAAGGTAGATAAAACCACTAAGATGGGGAGAAACCAGAGCAGAAAGGCTGAAAATTCCAAAAACAAGAACGCTTCTTCTCCTCCAAAGGAACACAACGCCTCGCCAGCAAGGGAACAAAACTGGACAGAGACTGAGTCTGGTGAGTTGAAAGAAGTAGGCTTCAGAAGGTCGGTAATAACAAACTTCTTTGAGCTAAAGGAACATGTTCTAACCCACCGGGAGGAATCTAAAAACCTTGAAAAAGGATTAGACGAATGGCTAACTAGAATAACCAGTGTAGAGAAGAGCTTAAATGATCTGATGGAGCTGAAAACCACAGTATGAGCACCTGGGGAAGCATACAAAAGCTTCAATAGCCGACTCAATCAAGCAGAAGAAAGAGATCAATGACTGAAGATCAAATTAATGAAATAAAGAGAGAAGAGAAGATTAGAGAAAAAAGAGTCAAAAGAAATGAATGAAGCCTCCAAGAAAAATGGGACTATGTGAAAAGACCAAATATATGTTTTATTGATGAGCCAGAAAGTGATGGGGAGAATGGAACCAAGTTGGAAAACAATCTTCAGGATATTATCTAGGAGAACTTCCCCAATCTAGCAAGACAGGCCAAGATTAAAATTCAAGAAATACAGAGAACACCACAAAGATACTCCTTGAGAAGGGAAAACCCAAAACACATAATCATCAGACTCACCAAGATTGAAATGAAGGAAAAAATGTTAAGGGCAGCCAGAGAGAAAGGTTGGGTTACCTACAAAGTGAAGCCCATCAGACTAACAGCAGATCTCTCTGCAGAAACCCTATAAGCCAGAAGAGAGTGGGGGCCAATATTCAACATTCTTAAACAAAATAATTTTCAACCCAGAATTTCATATCCTGCCAAACTAAGCTTTATAAATGAAGGAGAAATAAAATCCTTTACAGACAAGCAAATGCTGAAGGATTTTGTCACCACCAGGTCTGCCTTACAAGAGCTCCTGAAGGAAGCACTAAACATGGAAAGAAACAGCTAGTACCAGCCACTGCACAAACATGCCAAAGTGTAAAGACCATTGACGCTATGAAGAAACTGCATCAATTAATGGGCGAAATAACCAGCTAGCATCATTATGACAGGATCAAATTCAAACATAACAATATTAACCTTAAATGTAAATGAGCTAAATGCCCCCAGTTAAAAGACACAGACTGGCAAATTGGATAAAGAGTCAAGACACATCAGTGTGCTGTATTCAGGAGACCCATCTCATGTGCAAAGACACACGTAGGCTCAAAATAAAGGGATAGAGGAAGATCTACCCAGCAAATGGAAACAACAACAACAATAAAAAGCAGTCACTGTAATCCTGGTCTCTGATAAAACAGACTTTAAACCAACAAAGATCAAAAGAGAAAAAGAAGGCCATTACATAATGGTAAAGGGATCAATTCAACAAGAAGAGCTAACTATCCTAAATATATATGCACCCAATACAAGAGCACCCAGATTCATAAAGCAAGTTCTCAGATACCTACAAAGAGACTTAGACTCCCATGCAATAATGATGGGAGACTTTAACGCCCCACTGTCAATATTAGACAGATCAAGGAGACATAAAATTAACAAGGATATCCAGGACTTGAACTCAGCTCTGGACCAAGTGGACCTAATAGACATCTACAGAGCTCTCCACCCCAAATCAATGGAATATACATTATTCATATCATCGCATCTCACTTATTCTAAAATTGACCACATAATTGGAAGTAAAACACTCCTCAGCAAATGTAAAAAAAAATAAATCACAACAAACAGTCTCTCAGACCACAGTGCAATCAAATTAGAACTCACAGTTAAGAAACTCTCTCAAAACTGCACAATTGGCCGGGTGCGGTGGCTCACGCCTATAATCCCAGCACTTTGGGAGGCCGAGGTGGACAGATCACCTGAGGTCAGGAGTTCAAGACCAGCCTGACTAACATGGAGAAACCCCATCTCTATTAAAAATACAAAAATTACCTTGGCATGGTGGCACGTGCCTGTAATCCCAGCTACTCGGGAGACTGAGGCAGGAGAACCGCTTGTACCCAAGAGGCAGAGGTTGCAGTGAGCTGATAGCATGCTATTGTACTCCAGACTGGACAACAAGAGTGAAACTCCACATCGAAAAAAAGAAGAAAAAAACGGCCTAACTACATGGAAACTGAACAACCTTCTCCTGAATGACTACTGGGTAAATAACAAAAATATGGCAGAAATAAAGATGTTCTATGAAAACAATGAGAACAAAGACACAATGTACCAGAATCTCTGGGACACATTTAAAGCAGTGTGTACAGGGAAATTTATAGCACCAAATGCCCACAAGAGAAAGCAGGAAAGATTTAAAATCAGCACCTTAACATCACAATTAAAATAACTAGAGAAGCAAGAGCAAACAAATTCAAAAGCTAGCTGAAGACAAGAAATACCTAAGATCAGAGCAGAACTGAAGGAGATAAAAACAAAAAAAAAAACTTTCAAAACATCAATGAATCCAAGAGCTGGTTTTTCAAAAAAGACCAACAAAATAAATAGACTGTTAGCAAGATTAATAAAGAATAAAAGAGAGAAGAATCAAATAGACACAATAAAAAATGATAAACGGTGTAGCACCACTGATCCCACAGAAACGCAAACTACCACCAGAGAATACTATAAATACCTCTATGCAAATAAACTAGAAAATCTAGAAGAAATGGATAAATTCCTGTACACATACACTCTCCCAAGACTAAACAAGGAGAAGTTGAATCACTGAATAGACCATTAACAGGTTCTGAAATTGAGGCAGTAATTAATAGCCTACCAAGTAAAAAAAAGTCTGGGACCAGATGGATTCACAGCTGAATTCTACCAGAGGTACAAAGAGGAGCTGGTACCATTCCTTCTGAAACTATTCCAATCAATAGAAAAAGAGGGACTCCTCCCTAACTCATTTTATGAGGCCAACATTATCCTGATACCAAAGTCTGGCAGAGACACAAGAAAAAAGAGAATTTTTGTTCAATATCTTTGATGAACATCTATGTGAAAAATCCTCAATAAAATACTGGCAAATCAAATCCAGCAGCACATCAAAAAGCTTATCCACCATGATCAAATCGGCTTCATCTCTGGGATGTAAGGCTCATTCAATATATGCAAATCAATAAACGTAATCCATCACATAAACAGAACCAATGATAAAAACCACATGATTATCTCAATAGATGCAGAAAATGCCTTGGACAAAATTCAACAGCCTTTCATGCAAAAACTCTCAATAAACTAGGTATTGATGGAACATATCTCAAAATAATAAGAGCTATTTATGACAAACCCACAGCCAATATCATACTGAATGGGAAAAAATGGGAAGCATTCCCTCTGAAAACTGGCACAAGACAAGGATGCCCTCTCTCACCACTCGTATTCAACATAGTATTGGAAGTTCTGGCCAGGGTATTCAGAAAAGAGAAATAAATAAATATATTCATTTAGGAAAAGAGGAAGTCAAATTGTCTCTGTTTGCAGATGACATGATTGTATATTTAGAAAACCCCAACCTTTCAGCCCAAAATCTCCTTAAGCTGATAAGCCACTTCAGCAAAGTCTCAGGATACAAATCAATGTGCAAAAAGCACATGCATTCCTATACACCAAGAATAGACAAACAGAGAGTCAAATCCTGAGTAAACTCCCATTCACAATTACTACAAAGAGAATAAAATACCTAGGAATCCAACTTACAAGGGATGTGAAGGACGTCTTCAAGGAGAACTACAAACCATTGCTCAATGAAATAAGAGAGGACACAAACAAATGGAAGAATATTCTATGCTCATGGATAGGAAGAATCAATATCATGAAAATGGCCACACTGCCCAAGGTAATTTATAGATTCAATGCTATCCCCATCAAGCTACCAATGACTTTCTTCACAGAATTGGAAAAAACTACTTTAAATTTCATATGGAACCAAAAAAGAGTCCACATAACCAAGACAATCCTAAGCAAAAAGAACAAAGCTGGAAGCATCACGCTACCTGACTTCAAAGTATACTACAAGGCTACAGTAACCAAAACAGCATGGTATGGGTACCAAAACAGATTTATAGGCCAATGGAACAGAACAGAGGCCTCAGAAATAACACCACACATCTACAACCATCTGATCTCTGACAAACCTGACAAAAACAATCAATGGGGAAAGGATTCCATATTTAATAAGTGGTACTGCAAAAACGTGCTAGCCGTATGTAAAAAGCTGAAACTGGATCCCTTCCTTACACCTTATACAAAAATTAACTCAAGATGGTTCAAAGACCTAAATGTAAGACCTAAAACCATAAAAACCCTAGAAGAAAACCTAGGCAATACCATTAAGGACATAGGCATGGGCAAAGGCTTCATTTCTAAAACACCAAAAGCAACGGCAACAAAAGCCAAAATAGACAAATGGAACACAATTAAACTAAAGAGCTTCTGCCCAGCAAAAGAACCTATCATCAGAGTGAACAGGCAACCTACAGAATGGGAGAACATTTTTGCAATCTATCCATCTGACAAAGGGATAATATCCAGAATCTACAAAGAACTTAAACAAATTTACAAGAAAAAAACAGACAACCCCAACAAAAAGTAAGCAAAGGATATGAACAGACACTTCTCAAAAGAAGATATTTATGAAACTAACAAATATATGAAAAAATGCTCATCATCACTGGTCATCAGAGAAATGCAAATGAAAACCGCAATGAGATATCATCTCATGCCAGTTAGAATGGCAATCATTAAAAAGTCAGAAAATAACAGATGCTGGAGAGGATGTGGAGAAATAAGAACGCTTTTACACTGTTGGTGGGAGTGTAAATTAGTTCCACCATTGTGGAAGATAGTGTGGTGATTCCTCAAGGATCTAGAACCAGAAATACCATTTGACCCAGCAATCCCATTACTGGGTATATACCCAAAGGATTATAAATCATTCTACTATAAAGACACATGCACACGTATGTTTATTGCAGCACTATTCACAATAGCAAAGACTTGGAACCAACACAAATATCCATCAATAATAAACTGGATAAAGAAAATGTGGCACATATACACCATGGAATACTATGCAGCCATAAAAAAAGATGAATTCATGTCCTTTGCAGAGACATGGATGAAGCTGGAAACCATTATTCTCAGCAAAATATCACAAGGACAGAAAACCAAACACTACATGTTCTCACTCATAAGTGGGAGTTGAACAATAAGAACACATGGACACAGGGAGGGAACATCACACAAAATGCTGGGATTACAGGCATGAGCCACCGTGCCCAGCTGAAATTATATATTTATATATGTGTGTATTTGAAACTTTTCAGTCTTTCAATCAGTATTTGCTAAAAACTCATTATTTGAAGTCACAGTACGAAGAGAATGATATAAAGATTACACTATAAAGATATATTAAGATGATTATCGGCTAGGCACGGTGGCTCATGCCTTTAATCCCTGCACTTTGGGAGGACGAGATAGGCAGATCACTTGAGGTCAGTAGTTCAAGATCAACCTGGCTAACATGGTGAAACCCCGTCTCTACCAAAAAATATGAAAATTAGCTGGGTTTGGTGGTGCGCCCCTCTAGTACCAGCTACTTAGGAGGCTGAGGCAGGAGAATCACTTGAACCCAGGAGGCAGAGGTTTCAGTGAACCAAGATTGTAGCACTGCACTCCAGCCAAGGTGATATAGCAGGACCATGTCAGAAAACAAACAAACAAAAAAGACGGTTATCATATAATGGATACAGCCTTGACACATCACAAGCTAAAGGACTAAAAAATTAAGAAATAATTAAAATTCCTACTGGCAGTAATGGCATTTTAGGAAATTTATACTCATCTTCTCGTCAAAGGCAGCCATAAAAAGTAAACAAAGTCTTTTAAAACATGAATCTACATAAACATATTCAAGAGATAAAAAAAAAAAAAATCCCAGAAGAATTCTAAAGCATTTAAGAACATTTTCTTCTTGGAGTTTCACATGATTTTTCATGAAGTTTCTGAGAGGCTGACAAACTAAGGATAAAAATTGACAACTAAATCAAAATTAGAGTTTATATTTGGGCATGATCAGATGACTCTTTTGAAATAAGGATAAAGCAAGGGTAGTCTAACTTTAATAGAAACTGAAGCACATCTTAAAATTATCATCATTATCAAAACTGATATGAGATGTTCTCAGATTGCTACCTCCTCTAATAAGCTGTGAGAGACAATTGAACTATCTGTAAAAAGTTACTGTTATTCTTTGCCTCAAAATTTCAAATTCTTAAGATACAAACGTACAACTCTAAAAAATAATCAAGGATGACAGAAATCAAGATCATTTGATTAAAAAACCTCAGGACTCAATATGTTATAAAAACAGGCAACCTACAGAATGGGAGAAAATTTTTGCAATCTACTCATCTGACAAAGGGTTAATATCCAGGATCTACAATGAACTCAAACAAATTTACAAGAAAAAAAACAAACAACCCCATCAACAAGTGGGCGAAGGATATGAACAGACACTTCTCAAAAGAAGATATTTATGCAGCCAAAAGACACATGAAAAAATGCTCATCATCACTGCCATCAGAGAAATGCAAATCAAAACCACAATGAGATACCATCTCACACCAGTTAGAATGGTGATCATTAAAAAGTTGGGAAACAATAGGTGCTGGAGAGGATGTGGAGAAATAGGAACACTTTTACACTGTTGGTGGGACTGTAAACTGGTTCAACCATTGTGGAAGTCAGTGTGGCAATTCCTAAGGGATCTAGAACTAGAAATACCATTTGACCCAGCCATCCCATTACTGGGTATATACCCAAAGGATTATAAAATATGCTGCTATAAAGACACATGCACATGTATGTTTATTGCTGCATTATTCACAATAGCAAAGACCTGGAACCAACCCAAATGTCCAACAATGATAGACTGGATTAAGAAAATGTGGCACATATACACCATGGAATATTATGCAGCCATAAAAAATGATGAGTTCATGTCCTTTGTAGGGACATGGATGAAGCTGGAAACCATCATTCTCAGCAAACTATCACAAGGACAAAAGACCAAACACCACATGTTCTCACTCATAGGTGGGAATTGAACAATGAGAACACATGGACACAGGAAGGGGAACATCACACACTGGGGCCTGTTGTGGGGTTGGGGGAGGGGGGAGGGATAGCATTAGGAGATATACCTAATGTTAAATGACGAGTTAATGGGTGCATCACACCAACATGCCACATGTATACATATGTAACAAACCTACACGTTGTGCACATCTACCCTAAAACTTAAAGCATAATTAAAAAAAAACAATTGAAAGAGCTTTAGATAAAGAAGTTTTCAGATACCTTTAAAATTCTTATGCCACTGTTAACTATAAAATAAAGAAGTCATATGGAAATTCTAAAAATAAGAAACGCAGAATTCCACACCCCAGAAATAAAATACTTAGGTATAATTATAACAAAAATACTTATAAGATTTATATAGAGAAATCTATAAAACTAATGAAAGAAATTTAAAAATAAGTTCTAGCTGCCTGGGACTAATTTAATGTCAATAGATAGGAAGACTCAATTTTGTCAAAATGTCACTTCTTCCCAACTTGATCTGTAGATTTAAGGCAATTTCCATCAAAATATCAAAAAATATTTTGTAGAAATTCATAAAATGATATTAAAGTATACATGGAGAGGTAAAGGGTACAGCATAATTAATACAATATTGAGGAAAAACAAAGTCAGAGTACCAACACTACCCCATGTCAAGATTTGACAATAAAGCAATAGTAATCAAGATTGTGTTGTATTGGTGAAAGAACGGACAAATCGGCCAGTGAAACAGAGTAGAGAGCCCAGAAATAGACCCACACAAGTACATGCAACTGATCTTTGACATAAGACAAAGGGCAATAACACAGAAAAAGTCTTCAACACATGGTGCTAAAACAACTTGACATCCACTTGTAAAAGAAAATGTAGAGAGAAATCTTACATTGCTCCCCAAAACTTACTCAAGATAGATCACAACCTAAATGTAAAGTGCCAAACTATAAAACTCCTAGACGTTAACATAGGAGAAAACCCATACAACCTTGGATTTGGCAATGGCATTTTAGAGACAACACTAATGACACAATTTATGAAAGAAATTATTGATAAGCTGGATTTCATTAAAATTAAACTCTTCTGACCTAGGAAACACTGTCGGGAGAATTCGAAGACAAACCACAGACTTGGAGAAAATATTTGTAAGATACATATGTGATAAAGGACTATTATTCAAAATACACAAGGAACTCTTAAATCTCAATCATAAGAAAATGAACAGCACAATTATAAATGGGCAAAAGGTCTGAATAGACACCTCGCCAAAAAGATACAGATGGCAAATAAGCATATGAAAATATACTCATCATATGTCATTAGGGAATTGCAAATTTAAACAGTGAGACACCACTATCCCCCTACTAGAATGGCTAAAATCAAAAACACTGAACCACCAAAAGCTGAAAAGGAAAGGAAATATCACTCATTGCTGGTGAGAATGCAAAATAGTGTAGATAGTTTAGAAGGTAAGATGGCAGTTTCTTACAAAACTAAATATACCCTTACCATACAATCTAGCGATTGTATTCCTTGGTATTTTCTCAAATGAGTTGAAAACTTATGTTTAGACAAAAATTTGAACATAAAGGTTTATAGCAGGTTCATTTATAATTATCAAAACCTGAAGTAACCAAAATATCCTTCAGTATGCAAATAGATAAATAAACTGTGGCACATCCCAACAATGGAATATTCTACAGAGCTCAAAAAAAGAGCATTCAAGCCCTATCATGCTACCAAACACTAGATTTTATTCATTCTATCTTACTGAAAAATATTGCATGTTATCCCTAATATGTTGGAGATAAAAAATGTATTTAACTCATGCAGATAGAGAATGAATGGTGTTTACTAGAGGCTAGGAAGCATAGTGGAGATAGGGGGAAAAAAAGAAGATAATTAGTGGGTCCAAATATTGATAAGTATCCAAGAGCAGCATAACCAATAGCTTGCAACTCATCTACAAAAGAATATTACATACTTCCAAGTTCTAACACATACAAAATATAAATAACACTTTCTCTGGCAGTTTTCTACATATTTCTGTGTGACTGACTGGTTGTTGAAGCAGACCTGCTGGATAAAGAGAGGCTACGGCCTGAGTCTTACCAAAAGCATCTGGCTTCATTAAGTAAAAAGGATAATTCATTATAGAAAGGTAGAATATGCCTGGCATGATGGCTCACACAAGTAATTCCAGCACTTTGGGAGGCCAAGGTTGGTGGATTGTTTGAGCTTAGGAGTTTGAGACCAGCATGGGCAACATGGTGAAACTTCATCTCTACAAAAAAATAGCCAGATGTGGTGCTGTGTACCTGTAGTCCTAGCTATTCAGGAGGCCGAAGTAGGAGGATCACTTGAGCCTAGGAGGTGGAGGCTGCAGTGAGTTGTGTTCCCATTACTGTACTCAAGACTGGGCGACAAAGCAAGATCCTATTTCAACAACAACAACAACAACAACAAAAGAAAGAGAGAGAAAAATGGAACAATTTGAGTAAAGGTGGAAAGATAGTTTCTTTGTTGTTTCGTTGTTCTTGATGATGACATTGCTGTTTTCAATTTGTTGACAATGACTTGGATAAAAATGAAAGTTCCTTTGGATGTTATAGGCAGGTGCTAAATTTTTGTGATGACAATTCCAAGGAAACTGAAAGAGAGAATTACTCTAGGCCTAATAATGAAAAGCATTCAATAGCAGAATAAGGCTGGACTTCATTTTATGATCACAGAGAAAGAAGTGAATTTTTTTTTCAGCCATGACATTACATGAAAAAAAATTATGACTTTGAAAAAAATTACAAGCAAATACCCTCAGAGTTTCTATTTTTTATGTTCTACAGTGAGGAGTGACAAATATCTGCTTCATTGGAATTAAATGCTAATTTTAATATTCAATGCCTATTGATTTACAGAAGAAAAATACAACAATTCCAATAATTTCAATCTGGACAATAAGAAATAATCATGATGCCATAAGCAGATAAACGGAAGTAACTGAGAATAGAGGAAAGTAAATAGGAAGAATGGGAGTAGAGATGATAAAACAAGTAATTTTTAAGATGTAGATGTGAGAGTTACCCTTATAAAGTGATAAACTATAAAAAGAATGGGATTTTAGAAGAGACTACAGAGTTAAAAGGAAAAAAGAAAGAATGAAAGGAAAACACGAGGGAAGAGAGAGAGAGAGAGACGAATGAAAACACGTAATGACTGAGGGTTACCCAGAATGTCTATTTTTTATGGATGTTAACATCGAAATAAATTAGAGATGTAATTGTTTTTTTGCAATTTTAAACACAATGCAAAAATAAAAGAAAATGATTAATGTATGAGATGCATGTCATACAAAAGTACAGTTGTATTAATATAGTGAGTTTGAAAGCAAATGGCAAAGAATTTTGGTATGATTAAAATGGATGTGAGAAAATGGGCAAAAATAATGTGGGTGACCATCTTTAAAGAATTTTGCCAATGAGAGAAAACAACACATTTGAATAAAAATATAACTTGAGGTGCACATGGACAAAAAAATAGTGTCAAGAATGAAAACAAAATATTTTAGGGCAAAAGTAAAGTTGGTAGAAAATTGGACACTACAGATATAAAGTAGGGAATGAGAGGTGATGTGTGGTAGGCAGGATGACTGATGAAATGATTTATTTGAAGGAGGCAGAAAGGAATAAAAGGCGAACAGATACTGAAGAAGCATAAAAGGTGTTTCTAGGCTCAGAGTGGAATATAAAGAAGAATCACACATTGTGTTTGCCCTGAGAGGTTCTTACAAGATCAGACAAGGATAACAGATGTTTCTCAGGATATAACACGGTGTTAAAACATAATATTTTGTTACAGAATTACTAAAGGAAAGTATCTTTGGCTTTTCTGTACCAAGTCTAAAGGGAACTTTTTTTAAAAATGCATTTTTCTGTCTGGTAGAACATACCAACATGTTATTCATTATGTAAAAGGGTGAGAAAACACAAGAAGATTTTAAAAGAATTCTCAGCATTGACCCTAGTTTCTACAATTTTAATGTTTTAATAAAAGAAATTCAACAGTTAGATTATTAACTACCTCCATACAAAAATATATTTACATGTCAAGTAGACTCTGTTCAAGAGGAGACCAAGTCCCTCTTTATACATATATATTTATACATATATATACATATATATATTTATACGTATATATATGTATAAACACACACACACACACACACACACACACACACACACACACACACCGTGTTCATTCGCAAATATTCCCAGGAGAAAATCAGAACGCTTTAAAATAAAGTATGTAAATTCCTTATTCACTGTCCAGTACCATTGCTAATTCACCAAGTTAGCACAACCATAATCCAATTAAATCTATCTAAACTCTTCCTTCTTTTTTTTTTTAAAAAATCTTAAACCATTTTGGGAAAAAAAGGCATAAAATCATGTTTTAAAAGAAATAACATTTCTTATGCTGCAAGTAATTCTCAGTTATTATATTATATCATTTATTGGTAGGTACTATAAAAATCCTTATTTTTTTTTAACAAGATGATCAGAATATCCTTTTTGCACCAATCAATTACAGACTGGGTATATCCTTGAGAGTTAATTCACTGTATTTATAGAGAGAGTGATGAACACTTAATAATGTGGATCCTATAAATGTTTACATCAGTTTAAATTAGTCACTGAATAGTTTTGTATCCAAGTTTGGATTAGATATTAAACAAGGAGGAAATAAACAATAATGCAACTCTGCCCAGTATGTTCAAATCTCAATTGCTATCCCTTCACAAATTTAAATTATTTGGCTAAATACTTGAAATTAGAATGTTTTAGAATAATTTTTTCCAACGTCAAGCAGGTAAATAACAAAACAAACTCAGTTGCCATAAGGACATACAAATTTACAAGTATAACGTTAATAACTTCGTGACTAAAATTGAATATAATTTCATATGGCAAAATGAGTAATTTTGCTATGTTTTGAAAAAAGTATAGTATTTCATTAACCTATTTAATTATCTAGAATTGGGATACTATATTTCAATAAGTGTATTTTACTTGGCCATTCAATAAATTACATACACAAGAAAGAATGATTACACACATGTTGCTAAATTATTTTGCTTTAAAGTTTATGCAAATTCTAGTTCTATTGACCATTGCCACATGGTTTTAAGTTTTTTTTTTTTTTTGCCTGGTGTAGATAACTGTGTACCACTTCATTCTGCTGTGTCCTATGCACATATGGCTTCCTTAATGCAAGGGGAAAGACCTGGGCTTGACTTACATGTAGCTGTGAGATAAGATGAGATTACATACAAAGAATCCTAATGGAGCCAAACAAAGAGGAGAAGTGGGAAAAAATCCCAACCCAGTGACTATGTTCCTTCCAGTGATGACCAATAATAAATAAGATTTCCTAAACACATTCATATTATCGTACCTGTTTCTTTTAGGTGGGATAGAGGTGTTAGGGGTGTAGCAACAACAATCACAAAAAACTGAAGAGCTTGACATATCCTAAAAGCATGGAAGGATCTAGGTTTTGCAGGGCCTAAAATTGATACGTAATGATGGCAGGGTGATCTTTAAGCAATACAGAATTGGACATACAAATTCTAAACACGTTACAAAAACCATAAATCACAAACTCCAGTAAGTTAGTGCAATAGGTTTTCAAATTATCTTACCGTGGTAAATTACTTTAGTGAGGCTAAAATAAAAAAAAGTCTTAGCAATGCTATAACTATTATTCCAATATCAATTGAATTCACTTAAATAGAATGATTTCCAATGAAATTATTAAAAGCAATGTGATACATTTATTATTGGGTGAGAGTTTTCTTTATTTTCTCATTTGTGATACCAGTGTTTACACCAGTGTTTACCAGAATCACTGATTATCTGCTTACTTTCATAATTGAAGTTATAATTTTGTATCATGTAATTCTAATTCCTTATTTAAACTAGAATTTGAGTAGTCTTCAGTCTATCTTTTTTTCTGCTTATCAAATACAGGTTGCTACTAATGAAGAAAAAGAGTAAATACGTCAGTAACATAAAATATGTCAAAAACTTCTTATCACACAAAAATCTATTGAAATACCAATTAAACTGAATTTGTAAAAAGCACTCTCCTTTCATCCCTATCAGTGGATTATTATTAAATT
This sequence comes from Pongo pygmaeus, assembly GCF_028885625.2. Lineage (NCBI taxonomy): Eukaryota > Metazoa > Chordata > Mammalia > Primates > Hominidae > Pongo > Pongo pygmaeus. Next base: position 147,629,265 of record NC_072376.2, read on the forward strand.
ACAAATATTTAAATCAATTTTAACATTTAAAAAATTGACAGGAATTACAAATGTCACTATTCAGAACTAAACACCAACAGTCGAGGTGAATCTGGGGACGTAAGTTTTTAACTAGAAGCTGAGCAAGAAGTATCATAAGGCATTTTGTCTTTATCCAATTAATTCCTGGGTATCTTACATTTTGTAACTTTATATTCACGGACATCTTCTTTAAACTTTGTTTATATTAGCTTGCCCACTTGTTTTCAGTTTTCTCCTCTGTAATACTTATTTACCCAATTAATTTGAAAATCATAATTTAACTGGTTTAGCGAAGATTTTCTGACACACTATTAATATTTAAAACCTGTTTTACTCTTCTGACTTGTGGCCCCTTGATCTATGAGAATTGGTAAATCCTAATTAACTCAGTGAGTGGGATCCCATGTAGATTAACTTGCAACATAATTTTATTCAAGCTCAGAATGGGACATAAAGCCATCAATTTGTGTGACATGTAAGCTAAACATTTTGCTATTGTCCACCTTACTATATTTCAAATTAACATTTCTCAGAGTAATATTTTTTACTGAAAAAGAAAAAAAAAGCAGACTTTAGTCACAACTTTTTTCATTATTGCTGACTTCTTATTCCTAATATTATATTACTTTAAAAATCTTTAAAGATATCTAAATATTATAGATTTCAGTATTTAATGATTCCCAGGTGGTCTTTGTTTCTTTTTAGAACTGGCCTTGAACTATTAAACTATGTGACTAAGTCCACTGACGGGCAAGATAGTGGGGGAACCAAAAAGTGACTGGCACTTGGTATTTGCTCAACAATTATTTTGGAATGAAAAACATACAAATAGCTCATATAAAGAAACAAGACCTAACTTTACAGAGCAAGTCATTGAGTAAGGTTTCTTACAGGATAGGCTGGAGATGTAACTGAAGGTAGACTGAAGACAAGTAGTAAAGTCTCTAATTGCCCTTTGATTATTAAACTAGAGGTTCATATAGGATAGAAAATCTAGAAAATGATGAAATATTTTATGTAAAATATTGGATTTTTAAGCCTATCTTTTGAGTTAGTAGAACCAGGAAAAAACAGTAGGATATTGCTGAATAATAATAAAATAGCACCTCACTTAGAACTATTTAACTCATAATAATCTGTGAGACATAAACATTGATCTTTCCAGTACTCAGTTAAACATATGTTTATGTAGAGTATAAAGAACTAATCATAGTTGAAGACACAGATGTGTGAGCTTTTTGGCGTGGTTATACTTGACACATGTGAATAGAAGAGATTTCTAGAGATAATAATTGCAATGAAAAGCAGAAGAAATAGCATCAAATGTGTGTTAAAGAGAAAAACTTAGGAAACAGAACCAATGAAAAGAGAGCTTTATAGAGAGCTATAGAGGTAGAAGAGAAAACCTATTACTGGCGTAATGATTAATTTTATGTGTTAACTTGGCTAGGCTATGATACGCAGTGGTTTGGTGAAGCACCTGTTTAGATAATACTTTAAAGGTATTTTTTTAGATATGACTAACATTTACAATCAGTAGACTTTAGGCATAGCAGATTACTCTTAACAATGTGTGCAGACCTCATCCAATCAGTTAAAAGCCTCAAGAGCAAAGACTGAGGTTTTCTGAAGAAATTCTGTCACAACACTGCAAACGTCCAACTGTGCCTATGTTTCTATCCTGCCTGACTTATCTGTGAATTTCAGTCTCAAAACTTCAACATCAATTGTCACTTGAATTTTCAGCCAGTGGGTTGGCCCTACAAAGCAAACCTCCAAAATCACTTGAGCCAATTTCTTAAAATAAACCTCTCCGTGTGTGTGCATACACCCTCACAAAAATTTTATGGCAGGGAGGGAAGGTTTAGAGATATATATATAGAGAGAGATCTCCATTATGTGTCTATCTTAACCCCTCTTTCTCACTCAGCAAAGTTTGGCTTGTAGGTCTGGCAGGGGCTTAGAGTAAACCTAGCTGCCGCCAACAGTCCCAACACTATAAGGAGAGCTGTGAGGGGGCAAAAAGAGCCCCAGTACCTCTATCATTCGTATGAGTTTAGTGAGACAGAACATTTGTAAAAGTCAGGCAAAGCAGATTTATTACTCACAGATAGGCAGCAAGAATAAACAGAAGACCTGGGTTCATGGTGAGCCAGTCCCTCAAGGATCAGAAAAGCTGCCCAGGGTACCAGGAGTCGGGTCTGTGCAGATCCTTCATCATACCACAGTGGATGAACCCTGAGTGTACTCTGCCCCGAGTTTTTATAACCTGAGCACAACTTGAATTGCTGAGCTCAAGCTTTGCAGAATATCCTGTTCTATAAGGGATAATGGCATAGTGTGGATTGTTTTTGGACAGTTCCTCCATATCTCAGAACATTACATTCTTGGTATATTCCACAGTTGTTCTTAGAACTATAATGAGAGAGCTGGGTCAGCCAATGCTACCTAAGGACCTGTCCTCCTACTATATTTATATGCTATTATCTATATCTATATACCTATTAATTGTGTTTCTGTGGAATACTCTAAAACAGTGGTCAATAATGTAGTTTCAAGGAGAAAATAATGGCTACTGCATGGACTGTTCTAGATGAGGATAAAACATATAAATGGATGAAAAATAAATTACAGTTTCACATGAAGAGTCATTGTTGACATTTAAAAGAACATTTTCACAGGAATTTTGGTAATGGAAACTATATTTAAGTCTACTGAGAAACTAGCAAGATCTGAAGAAGAGAATTCGAGACATATGGAGAGCTCTCAGAATAAATTTAATAATGAAAGCATGGACAGAGATACAAGAGAAAAATAAATGGGGGAGAATATGTATTTTCTTAGTTTTAGGTTGAAAAACATTTGGGATATTGGGAGAGAAACCAATAAAGTAAAGGAGGTCAAGAACCCAAAATAAAATAATTAACCAAGAAAGATTCTCAAAAAAGAGAAGAAACAATTAGACAGTGAAAAACAGATTGTGAAATACAACAATTAGTGCCATAAAAACATATATACATATGCAGAAAGTTTTCATGATATATTAATAGTTTAATATAAAAAAGTCTGTCTATCTCTGTAGAAAACGGGCTAGAAAGATAGATAACACATGTTCAGAATTCTTAACTGTCTGTAGTTCATTTTGCTTTTCTTATTTGTGCTTCATTTATATATTCTAATTTTGTCTGCAATATAACAAAGGTACAAATAAATAATCAAATATCACTTGCAAACAAATAAAATTTAGAAGAGTATAGTAGCATAAAAAGGTAACATGATGTCTATGAAATTTAAAAAAAAATTTTAGAGTATTAAAAGCATTTGAGGAACTTTTAGAGGAAGGATGGATGGAGAATGAGTGTGGATGCAGGTAGATTTGTAGATCTACAGGGAGTTACATTTTGATTGTTTTCATTTTTTCTGTGAAGTAGGAGATAAAGTGGAAAGTGGGTATTTAAGCAGTATAGAGAGATTTTGAAGCATTAATGGCTAATTTGAAATTATCTTGTTATTAAATAAATACAGTAGGTTGGTAGAAAATGGGCACAAATGAGAGTTAACATTTAGTAGGCCTGATTTAACATTGGAAAATTATCACATGATAGTGAGTGGTGAGTATGTAGCACAAAAGCTTATAGAATCTCAGATGCAAGAAAACAATTTTTATAAAGGAAGTCCTTGTGAACAGTGACATTTGACATGACCTATTCAGTAGAAGGAAGACTTAGATAAACAGACAAGTTGCTCTGAGGCTGAAAATGGTCTGACCCAAAGCAGGGCAGTCACAAGAAATGTTCAGTGGATTGTGAAGCATAAAATTTGGCTGAAGTAGCAGCACCAAAGTAGATGAGTATTTCATAATAAGTCCTGTATTTTAAATTGCATTTGTTTGTACCACGAAGTTTCCGTATACCACTGACTATTGCTCAGAAAAAAAGAGCTATTTCAAGTACAAAGCACAGTTAAAGGTAAACATGTAAAACCAATCAGTGATATCCAAGTTAACTTCAAGGTTCTTTTAATCATACACTAGACAGTATTTAACCGTGTTCAGCCTCCCTAACTAATTTCACAGGCAAAACCAATTCTTACTTTATAAATACTGCTGCTAAAACATATGCAAAAATAAAATATTCACTTTTAGGCAAGAAAGACACATTTTGGAAAGAATCAAGGATGTCTATGCACCTAACATTACTTACAACACTATTTTATAGAATAAAATATATGACTTAACCAATGAACAAAATTAAGTTATTGTGTGAGAGTTACATAATTTGAACTTGTTTGGCTTAACATGATATGGAAGGAATAGTGAAGGGAGAAAACCATATATTTCTGTAATATTTCATTGTCTCAGAATTGTTAAATAATACTGTCTCTTTGTGCTACTAGTTACTAAGGACTACTTTCATTCTGATTGTCCAATTTAATATAATACTAAAATATAAAAAAAAAAGCGGTATTGAAAGTAACTTTGTCCTTCCTTCTTAGAGTTGGATTTTTTTTTTCATTTCTAATGTAAAAAGTTCTTTGATCCGTGCCATGGAAATATTCACAGAAATACAATCGGTGTCAAAGCTAACCTTTCTCTATATATAATTTCTTTGTCTGTCTCAACATAATTTTTAACTATTTTTGAATTTCAGCTCAAGTGAGAAAACATGTCTATGTAAATGAATGAAAATATTGGAGTTAAGAAAGTACACAATGAAATATACTTTTAAAATGTTTCATTCTGATTAATAGGCTCAAATACAAAGTTTACATGTTTCCAAATTCTTTATTTTAAATTGAAACATTAGAATTCAAAATATTTAGTCATATTTTAAGCATGACAAAGGTAATAGCATGATTAGTATGGGGAAAACAATGATTCTTTAGTTTCTCTTATGATTTTTAATACTATATTTCAGTAAATCACTTAATCTAATAAAGTGTCAGACACAGACACATACACATGCATGAAATACCATCTCTTAAATATAAATTTGAAATATTGGTATATGGAATGCTTATTTCTCTTTTCAATCTTCATTTTTATATCTGGGTTGAGTGGTATCTGAAAGTAATGTAATGCACGTTTAAATGATCTCATTTTTGTTTTAAGGGCCTTTCCAAATTCTTCGCATATTATTGGAATTCCTTGACAGTTTTAAATCAGCTGCAATTGTATGAGGTAAGATAAATTTTTCAAAGGTTAAAAAGTTACTCAAGGTGAGCAGATCATCTGAGGTCAGGAGTTCTAGACCAGCCTGGCCAACATGGTGAAACCCTGGCTAATACAAAAATTAGCCAGGCGTGGTTGCAGGTGCCTGTACTCTCAGCTACTCAGGAGGCTGAGGCAGGAGAATCATCTGAACCCGGGAGGTGGAGGTTGCAGTGAGCCAAGATGCTGCCACTGCAATTTAGCCTGGGAGACAGAGCAAGACTGTCTCAAAAAAAGAAAAAAATTAGTAATAAGGAATGGTTGAATTATGACATAACTTACTAATATGAATTATCAACATAAACTGCATTTTATTTACGTGTTTAATTCTTTAAAACATGACAAAAATATAATTTCTAGATTAATCTGTGGGTAGAGTGTAAAAATGAACTCCAGACAGAAGCAAGGTAGAGGACTAACAAGGTGCCAAGAGACCTTGCTGATATTAACAATCAGGAAAAAATATTCCGAGAGAAATGAAAAAGATGTTGGGATTGGGAAAACGCAAACTGTGGGGAATCTGATTTTTGTTTTATTTTGTTTGTGGACAGCAGAGAAACTATCCTGCTAAAGTCACAATGAGATCATATGATGAATTGTTTCTAAGGGACAGAAAGTGAGCCTCTAATAGGAAGATATTTAATCAGTAATAAAGGAATCCTAAGGAAAGATTAGGTGAGATTAGTCTACTACTAAGTTCATGAAAATGGTAGGAGGAGGAATACAGAAAATGACATTTTGCAGTTTCATATAAGAGTCACTGATTCAAGGTTACATTTGTCCTTCAGATTGGCTATAATCCTCAACATAATAATATGTCCAATGGGCTATATATATGTGTGTTGATGTGTGATTTCTACCCATGATATCATCAAATCTAATCTCATTAAACAAGAATTAAAAAATATAAATAATGGTCATTTTAACCAGGGTATCACTGGATGAAAGCAAGGCAGCAACAATATCGATAAATGACTTAGCTCCAATATAACTTCTTTGGAGACTTTCCAGATATCTCCCAGCCAGAAATATTTCCCCTCTGGGGAAATCATGTTTATTATAGTCTAAGTGTTCAAATATATATTTATTATTTGATTAACATTTGTATATGTGTGAAGAGATTGTATTTTAGTAATCCTTAATTCTCTCAGTGCCAAGCCTGGGGCCTTTATATTATATGCTTAACATGTTATTAGTAAAATACAAGTTTTCATTGCTTTATATCTAATAAATAACTTTTGAATAATTTTATATATGCAAAAATATTTTATACTTTTGGAAATTTAGCAACTAAGAATTAGAGCTCATGCAATCACCTAACATTTTACTAACATATAAGCAGAGATAGAGCTAGTTTTACACACATGCACACACACTCACAGAGAAGTGTATGTGTGTGTGTATATATATATAAATATAAATATATATATATATTTTTCAGACAGTGTCTTTCTCTGTGGCCCAGATTTAGAGTCCAGTGGCACAATCACATCCTGCAGCCTCAGCCTAGACCTGCTAGGCTCAAGCGATCCTCCCACCTCACCCTCCCAAATAACTGCGACTAAAGGTATGTGCTACCCCACCTGGCTAATTTTTTAAATTTTTGTAGAGATAGGGTCTCACTAAGTTGCCCAAATTTGTCTCAAGCTCCTGGGTTCAAGTGACCCTCCTGCTTCAGGCTCCCCAAATGTTGGGATTACAGGTGTGAGCCACCACACCCAGCCACATTTATACTTTTGAAGATATTTTAAAAGTGATGAATGGAATAGAATAATGTTTATCTCAGATCTTATTATAAAATAAAGTCACGGCCAAGCACAGTGGCTCACGCCTGTAATCCCAGCACTTTGGGAGGCTGAGGAGGGCAGATCATGAAGTCAGGAGATCGAGACCATCCTGGCTAACACGGTGAAACCCCGTCTCTACTAAAAATACAAAAAAAAAAAAAAAAAAAAATTAGCCGGGAGTGGTGGCGGGCGCCTGTAATCCCAGCTACTCGGGAGGCTGAGGCAGGAGAATGGCGTGAACCCGGGAGGCGGAGCTTGCAGTGAGCCGAGATTGCGCCACTGCACTCCAGCCCCGGCGACAGAGCTAGACTCCATCACACACAAAAAAATAAAATAATAAAATAAAGTTACTGTATATCTTATAATATATACCTTTTGTTTCCATTTTTAAAAATGTTATAATCAATCAAGTTCTACATTCCACTCGCGAGGATATTCTCTAAGAATTGCTAGTAGAAAAAATGAATAAAACTTAGAATTTGATAGCACAACAGAGGACTAAAGCCAATAATAACATAATTGTACACTTAAAAATAATGAAAAGAGCATAAATGGATTGTTTGTAACACACAAAAAAATGCTTGAGGAGATGGATACCCCACTTTCCATGATGTTATTATTACGCATTGCATGCCTTTGTCAAAACATCTCCTGTACCCCATAAATATGTACACTGACTATACAGCTACAAAAATTAAAAATTAAAAAAATTGCTAAATGTTACATATATTTGTGTAAGTGAAGCCTTGTTCCTGGAATTAATTATTTTGAAAAGAAAGCATTCTGTACCTGCGTAAATAGCAAATAAAAAATTGTTAAATTCATACATTTTGAATAAGGTATGTAAATCACTCCTGTTCATATCCTTCAAATTTCTAATTTGCAAGAATAAGCTACTCAACACATTATTACATAAAATATATGTTTTACATACTATATAAATATCCTACTTTCTGTTTATATATATATACACACACATATATTCTACTGTAGAATATATACTAATATATTTTAATTCTACTATAGAAACAATCAACTGACAATTTCTTAGTACAAGTACAATTACAACTTTAAATAAATTATACCAAGTTTTTGTGGCTGCTTTTAAAAATCGGAAGAGATTTTCTTGTAAATTTTGTGCTTTCTAATGCTTATGACATGATAATGCCAGCATGTAACATATTGGCAGGGTAAAGCTAATACAAATTTATACTCAATA